>NC_044301.2:9949937-10241530 GCF_004027225.2 Strigops habroptila
CAGCAAAAAACTTGCATCCCCGGGGAGGGCAGTGAGCCACCCTGCCCAGCGGGTGTTAGCAGTACAATGGCTCTCTAATAAAAACTCTGAACCTATTATTGCCATTCCGGTTGGACCCCGAAAAATATTAGTAAACTTTCTTATTGATACTGGAGCTCAAATGTCAGTGATCACTAATGAGACGGCACAAACCCTGGGTATAAAACCTACCCGACGCCGAGTTAAATTCACAGGAATTGATGGCGTGATAAAGGAATGCCCCACTGCAAAAATAACCCTCTGGTTGCCAGAGGAACAGAGACTGACTCGGGCAGAAGTATTAGTGGGTGCCGCATATACCAACCTTCTAGGATTTGACATATTGTGTGGACAAACGTGGAAACTCCCAGATGGAACTATGTGGAGTTTTGCAGGACATGAAAAAGAATCAGGCACAATGAGGTTAAGTCTGCTAGAAACATCCATACCCTTACCTGCATCTAAAGTTACCAATGTCAGGCAATACCCATTGCCTGCAGCAGCACTTACAGGGGTTGACGGGGTGGTGACAGAGTTGGAGAAAAGAGGCATCAATAAAAGAACTCACTCACCCTATAATTCACCGGTGTGGCCAGTCAAGAAACCCACCGGGCAGTGGCGTTTCACAGTAGATTACCGACAGTTAAATGCCAATACTGCACCCCTAACTGCGGCAGTTCCAAATATTGCTGAAATTGTGACAATGATACAGGGAGCTGCCCATTCTTGGATGGCTGCCCTAGATGTTAAAGATATGTTTTTCATGATTCCCCTCCTTGAGCAGGACAAAGCGCAATTTGCATTCACGTGGAAAGGGATCCAATATACTTTTAATCGACTTCCACAAGGATATAAACATTCCCCCACCATTGCTCACAATGCTTTGGCTAAAGTCTTAGCAGAAATTCCTGTTCCACCTGGCAACACTGTATATCAATACATTGATGACATCCTAATAGGGGGAGAAAACCAAGAAAGTGTAAAAGACACAATGGAAAATGTTCGGGGAACATTACTCGAACTGGGCTTAGAAATCCCAGACTCAAAGTGTCAGGGACCCGCACAAGAGGTCAAATTTCTGGGCGTCTGGTGGATTAAAGGAGCTGCTTCTATCCCTCAGGACACCCTAAAAAACCTAGAACATGGACAAAATCCATCCAGCGTAAAGGAATTACAGCAAGTTTTGGGGGCTCTAGGTTACTGGCGTAAACATATTCCTGGCTTCTCCATTATTGCCCGTCCCCTTTATAGTTTGCTCAAAAAGGGAAAAGAGTGGGAATGGACTGAACAACATACCAATGCACTGGAATTACTAATAAAAGAGCTAAGATTATTCCAACAGCTTGGTCCTATCCACCCCACTGACCCTATCCATGTAGAATGGGGGTTCAGTGAACATGGCTCTCACTGTAACTTATGGCAAAAGGGGCCAGAAGGACCAGAAAGACCACTGGAGTTTAGCTCTCACTCTTTCAATGATACCAAAAGGAGGTATTCAGATCTTGAGAAAGGCCTATTATCCCTAGTGCGAGCAGTGAAACGAGCAGAACAAATAAGAAGAGAACAGAGTGTAATCATTCGGGGGCCTTTTCGCCTCCTAGATATGGTCCATAAAGGAACGGCACCACCAGCTGGCATTGCCCAAAAACCTACAGTTCGTAAGTGGTATGCTTATTTAGAGGGCATTAATGAAATTATGCCAATCTCTGAAGGCAATGTTAAAGTATCCAAACTGCAAAAGGACATAGATGGCACTCTGTTATTCCAATCTCCACCGAATAAACCATCTCCGATTCGAGAAGCACCCTCTCTGAAGGAAAGCAGTGATCTTACTGGAGTGTGGTTTACAGATGCCTCATCTTATCGAGAGAATAATAAGTGGAAATACAAAGCTGTAGCACTGGAGGTAGCAACAGGGGAAAGAATAACTGAAACAGGTGAAGGAAGTGCACAAGTAGGGGAGCTTAGAGCAGTCCTACTAGCTGCACAACATGGGGCTAGTCACATTTACACTGATTCATATGCTGTTTTCAAAGGAGCCACTGAATGGGTGGGTCATTGGGCAGCAAATGACTGGCAGGTGAACAGGGTCCCAGTTTGGGAAACCAATAGCTGGAAACAACTGTTGGAAATAGGGGAACAAAAGGTACTACATATTGGTTGGGTAAAAGGACATGACCGTTCAAACTCAATCACTGCTCAATTTAACCAGCAGGTAGGCAGCCTCACACGACTGAGGCAAATTGATATTTCAAATGATGATCAGAAATGGGAATGCTTACTCGAATGGTTACATGTTAAATGTGGCCATACCGGACGGGCTGATCTATATCGGGAAGGTTTAGCCCGAGGATGGCCTGTATCGGTTAAGCTGTGTGAACAGGTAGTGACTGCCTGCTCACAATGTCGCTTACAACTCAATAAAGACCATCCGAGTAAAGCCCCTCCTTTACATATTTGGGACAGGAAAACATTGTGGCATTCCTGGCAAATTGACTATATTGGACCATTGAGACCATCAGGTGGAAAGAAATATGTCTTGGTGGGAGTAGAAATCATCTCTGGACTCACTGTGGCCACTGACTTTACATCAGCCACAGGAGAAAACACAGTAAAGGGCCTTAAGGAGTGGTTTAGCACACTTCCCCTTCCAGAGGAAATCCAAAGTGACAACGGGTCACATTTTACAGCCACAATAGTACAAGACTGGGCCAAAGAAGAAGGGATTCGGTGGGTATTCCACACCCCCTACTATCCTCAGGCTAATGGCATTGTGGAACGCACCAATGGATTGGTTAAGCGTTTTGCAAAAACTCATGAATCTGGGTGGCATTTGCGATTGAATGATGCCATCTATCAATTAAATAACAGATGGAGTGGAGATGGCTGTCCCAAAATGAAAGCTTTTTGTGCATCTGCTAATGTAATCTCCCCAAAGGTTCATACCAAGCCAGAAGAACACCTTACGGGACTTCACACCGGACAACCGGTACTGGTGAAGATGCCCCAGATTGGAACAGTACCAATGGTACTAGTTACACCCAAAAATCCCTATGCATGGGAAGCCAAAGACTGTTCAGGAAAGGTACACCGGATTAGCACCCGGTGGATCTCACCTTCTTTTTAACCCCGTCGGTCAAATAAGACCGAGCATGTTTCTCTTCCCTTTTTGTGTTCATAGGAACCCTAGATGAACTGCACGTGGATGGACGGATTGGCCTACGCTAACCTCGAGTGCATCCAGGGAATCTTGTCACTCATCTTAGCCATAATATTATTTCTGCTGTGCATGATTGTTTGCAAACCTAAGTTTTAAGATAATGAACCAACGAATTGTATCGACGACATTATGTCTTATCTTAACAATGCAGGTCCTTCTCGCTATAGACCTGCAATGGCCCTGGTCTCAAGCTCACATAAAATACACAGGGAGCATGGGATTAAATTCTAACAAAGGCTTAAATCTGTCAACGGTGGTAATGCACGGGACGGAGGTGTACTTGGGAAACGAGTGGGGTTGGGATAGCACACACAGACTTCCACAGTTGCTGGGGTCAGTGGGAGAACAAATAAAGGTAGGATGCAGGGTTATCAATGGATCCACTCACCAACGAGTAACTCAAATCTCCGTAACTGAAATAAAAACTGAGGAGAAACAAATAAAAACCTGTGCTGAGGAGCAATGGGACTGTTGGTCCAATTTTACTTTGGTTCAACCAGTCTTTGTGGTCTGCCTCTGGGCACAAAACATCATAGGGTTATCCTTTAAATTCAAGATTAACACCATGACAACAGCCTCTGTGCCAAATGTGGAAGACACGGAACCCACACCCCAACCAATTTTTGAGAGTATATCTACTCAGCCTCCTATTAGTCTAACTCCTTACATTTTCAATATCGGTCCTTATGTCATCAAAAATACTGGTCAACAACAAATATTGTTTAACCCATCATATTCCCTCAAGCAGGTGGAACTATCAATGCAGATTAACATCTCTGCAATCAAACCCACCTGCTCACCATTCCTGGGTACATCTTATGCAGGGTGGTCAGCATGGTTAAATGGACGAAACCTCACCCCCTCAAGACGACCAAAGAGAGATGTGACTGGTATCTTAGGAACTGGACTAGGAGTCTTAAATAGCATAGACGCTGAAGTACTTGCCAATAAACTAGTCACAATGACCAGTGATCTAAACAAATTGAAATACCCTTTGCGGTCCTCTCTTCTAGCTTTGGGAAATCACCAATGGCTTTTATCGAATATATTACCTCAATGGGAAGAAACGAGTGAAAAAGACCACCAACTGATCATAAATGCACTTGGTGTAGCCCAAGACAATGTTTCTCTAGCTCTCAGTTGTATCCAAGCCCAACTGTGGATGCAATCAATGACAGCTGCAATTATAAGGGAAGGTGAAGAAGGCACCTTGCCCACTGAAATTCGGAAAATAATATGGGATAATGCAATTGAATTTGAGAAGAAATTTCAGTCTTGGTGGTACCTGGTTAACTTCACTTACGATCCCACTGAGAGTAAAGTCACTGCTTTTGTCTTAACGATACGCAATGCTTCGGTATACACTATATACCCAATCATTGTGCTGGGGTTGAATCACCACGGGACTATACTCTATCCAATAGAACATAGGGTATGGGCACAATACGAAAATAAATGGCAAACTGTCGATGTTGATGCATGCACGACACGAAGCCAACAAGGATTTATTTGTGAGAGTAATACCATTAAAGCGCAAGACATTTGTCTTGACACTGAACAAAATGTTTGTCATTTTGAAATACATCCCCATGAAATTCAAAAATCTGTGCTTATATATGTTGGAAAAGGATGTGCTTGTATGAGAACTCTTTGTAATTCTGTACTAATAGATGGCACTGTTATAGGTATAAATAACCGCTCGAACCGTTGTGTTTGTAACTTCACTAACATTATTGGATGCGACTTTAATTATTCAGCTCCTGTCACATCTCATCAGTTGCTGCAATCTGACTATACACTGACTAATGATCTACTACTTGCTCCTATCGGAATGAACCTTAAGTTAGTGAAAAAGCTACTACACCATGATGAATTGAAGCAATTGCTGATCCAGGCCAGAGAGAGTGGACAAAAGACTCTAATTACCATCCACCATGATGCGGAAGAAGTCCATCAAGTGCTAGAAAGAGTCAGGAAAGATGGAAGACATGAATGGTGGGACACTCTTTTTGGATGGTCACCAACCGCCACAGGGATTCTCAACAGGATGCTCCACCCTGTTGTGATCTTGCTAATGCTCACGATATTATGTTTTGCTTTGACAATTGCTTTATATGTTAGGCTTTGGATTATGATGAAACACTTAACTCATTTGATATCCCCACAAGATATATATGGACTCGACAACCCTCACTCAAAGACTATATGGGATATTCCCAATTCCCTCTAAGTATCGTGAAGCTTGAGTGACTATAGTCACGGGGTGGAATATGTGGGATAATTACTGAATATGATTTAGAAATTAAACTTATATTTAAAAATGTAGCATTGCTCACACATAAAGGAAAAACGGACTTTCAGGGTAAGATGCAGCTGCACGTGGTATGCCAGGAATTTACTCCACAGCAGTTCCCGTGGCAACATTGCTTGATGGAGGATGGAGCAGAGTGGAGATTCTGCAGCCAAACTCTGTCCCAACACCAGCAGAGATGGGAACTAGGTGGTACTTAAAACTGATAAGCTGCATACTTGCTGCCCTGAGCCAACGGCCTGTCATCTTTTGACAAAATGCTGTCCTTTGTGTGAACTTTGCTTCATTATAATGCATTTTAATACGAAAACACACCTCCACCTCCAATGCTACCCGCCTCCAAAGTGAGACCACCCCTCTTTGAGCATGCTCTTTGAATTTTTTGTGGCATATACCTTTAAAAGCGAAGCGAGGAAAATTTACACCAATAACAATAAAGGTATGTATGACTAGAGTCACTCAAGCTCCACCTTGAAAGTGAAAAATACTATAAAAATGACCCAAAAAGTGGGGGGCTTTAGGGAAGACATCATCGTGGACGAGCCGAGGAAAACCCCATCAGCAGACTACTCTCGACTCCTGGGACCGGTCGATGGGCTGGACCTTTCTTCCCCCCCATAGGGACGCCTTTGGGTAAGACTTGCACTGTATCCAGTGCTTCCCCGGGAAAATTAGGAATCTCTATAGAGAGTTACTTTTTACTTTTATACTTTAAAGCCAGGCTGTATTATTCATAACTTTGTCGCGCGGTTGTATACTTTATTATTTGCACGTGCTTTTGCAGACAGTGTATTTATCACCGGCAATCCACAAGAACCTGTATCTGTTGCTTTAATAAACTGCACTGTTTAAGTAGCTAATCGTAAATCTCTCACTGAACGCGACCAGCTCCCTCAGTGTGGCTGTGCTAGTTCATGAGCACGATTAGACTGAAGGTGCAGTGCACTATTAGTGCATCCGGAATTGTGATTATTCAACATATTGAATGCGACCGGACTGATAGTGGCAAATTGGGCATCACTCAGAATCTAAGCCTAGCTGCACCCAGCCCCTCTAATATCTGAGGATCAGCTGGAAAGCAAGGGGGTTTATTTTCTGCCAAATTATTTTACCCTTTTTCACGCAACAGCCCCCCAGCCGATAAACGCTAAAACAGCAAATAGTGGCTGTAAGTAAGGTACAACATGCTGAAACTCTGAGATCAAGCACAACAATTCTGAGAGCCAAATAATCACCATTGTGACCAGTAGTAACAATGAATGCTTATCACATATATGATTAGACACGCTCCGGTCAGATCTGTCGTTATCTCAACCCTTCGTGCCCCATGTTGGGCGCCAAAAAGAACTGTCATGGTTTGAGCCCAGCCGGTAATTCAGAACCACACAGCCGCTCGCTCACTCCCCCCCTTCTTCCTCCCCCTGCTCCCGGAGGGATGGGGAGGAGAATCGGAAGAATGTAACTCCCACGGGTTGAGATAAGAGCAGTCCCGCAACTAAGGTATAATACAAAACCACTACTGGTACCACCAGTGATAATAATGATTAGTGAAATTACAAGGGGAGAGGATACAATTGCTTACCACCCGCCGACCGATACCCAGCCCGACCCGAGCAGTGATCCGGGCTTTCCGGGTAACTCCCCCCGGTTTATATACTGGGCATGACGTGCTGTGGTATGGAATACCCCTTTGGCTAGTTTGGGTCAGGTGTCCTGTCTCTGCTTCCTCCCGGCTTCCCCTCCTCCCTGGCAAAGCATGAGACCGAGAAAGTCTTTGGTTGGAATAAACATTACTTAGCAACAACTAAAAACATCAGTGTTATCAGCGTTGTTCCCAGGCTGAAAGTTAAAAAACACAGCACTGCACCAGCTACTAAGAAGGAGAAAAATGACTGCTATAGCTGAACCCAGGACATAAAGGTATTAACTACTGATTCTGGACATCACCTGCATAAATAATCTTTCAGAACCACAGTACCCAAAGGAAGCCCTGTCTGTAATTAAAAATTAGTGCAAAAAAAAAAAAAAAATATTTAAAGTAACCGCAAGTGTAGAAATAGTGTGCTTTTTTTGAGATCTCATTTTAAACAAGATTCTGAGCAACTATACTGTCATGGTTTAAGCCTAGCCAGTAACTCAGAACCATGCAGCCGCTCGCTCACTCCCACCCTCCTTCCTTCCCCCACTCCCGGAGGGATGGGGAGGAGAATCAAAAGAATGTAAATCCCATGGGTTGAGATAAGAACTGTCCAGTAACTAAGGTATAATACAAAACCACTACTGCTGCCACCAATAACAATAATGATAAGGGAAATAACAAGGGGTGAGGATACAATTGCTCACCAGCTGCTGATCAATACCCAGCCTGACCTGAGCAGTGATCCGGGCCTTCCAGGTAACTTCCCCCATTTTATATACTGGGCATGACATGCTGTGGTATGGAATACCCCTTTGGCTAGTTTGGGTCAGGTGTCCTGCCTCTGCTTCCTCCCGGCTTTCCGTCCTCCCTGGCAGAGCATGAGACTGAGAAAGTCCTTGTTTGGAATAAACATTACTTAGCAACAACTAAAAACATCAGTGTTATCAGCATTGTTCTCAGGCTGAAAGTCAAAACCACAGCACTGCACCAGCTACTAAGAAGGAGAAAAATGACTGCTATAGCTGAACCCAGGACATATACCCAGGCTCTTGTTGTTTCAGTTGTATGGATAGCAAATCCTGTGCTGTTCTCAAGCCATATCCCTAGCTGGTTTCAAATGTATCATGCTGCCCACAGTTCCCAGCTCGGCTCAGCTCTGACTGGGTCATTTCTGTGTTGCTCACTTCATTCTAATCACTGTGTATCAGATTACTACAGTTTATTCTAAATGCTATTTAATTACATTAGAATTTTATTTCTAATCAGAAAATAAGTAGAAAACATAAGGTTACCACACAGCAAAACTTATGGGAAGAATTGTATTTAGTGTAAGCCCCACTTAATAAATCACATTCTATCACAAGTATAAAACATAATGTTATTAGATACTAAAGATCTGTGCTTTCAACTCTCTCAGACACACACACAAAACAGATCTAAAATTACTAATCAGCAGAAATGATCAAAGGACTCACATTCTTTTTGCACAGATATAACAGGAGCCAAAGCAGCAATTCGGTGCATTTTCAACTCATTTTAATCCCGAACTCTAATCACTAGACAATAACTGTGCAGTTGAAAGTTGCAGTAGGAAAGTACAGTTTTATATCCATCCTTTGAAGCAAAACAGGAAAATTAACACAGATAATACTTCAGTGTCAAAGAAAAAGTGAAGACTTTTTTGTTTGCTTTTGCCATGCTGTCAACAAAAGAGATGATAATACAGTATTTAGGCTTCACTAGGACTAAAAGTGACAAGAAGATCTACAGAAATTGCCCGCTACACTCACTTTCTAACCATTTTGTACTTCCCTTTATACTCTAATTTAGAACTGCTATAAAGCCTGTCATATTTGATGGGAAATCCCACGAAGCTGCAATATCAGCAGCTTACATCGTAAACTGGGATGCTGTTTCACTGAGCGCCACTGTCCCGACCAGCTTGGGTTTCTTTCATTTTCCATTTCAGAACTTGCTTCTCTTTCCTCTTTGCCTTCACTTCCCAAGCAAAAGCAGGAGAAAATTTGGGAATGGTGCTTTCAACATATATATTTTCCTTTTTCTGAAAATGAAAGGATCTATGTGCAGTATGTGGGAGATTTTCAATCGCTTGCCATCAATCTGGCAAGGGATGTGAAAGATAACAGGAAAGGCTTCTATAGGTATGCAGCAAATAAAAGACAGACTAGGGACAGCATGGGCCCTGTCCGGAAGCTATCGGGAGAACTGGCTATCGTGGATTTGGAGAAGGCTGAGGTTCTTAATGACTTCTTAGCCTCAGTCTTCACCAGCAAATGCTCTGACCACAACACCTAAGTCTTGGAAGGCAGATTCAGGCACTGTGAGAATGAAGACCTTAGGCCCACTGTAGGAGAGGATCAGGTTCGAGACCATCTTAAGAACCTGAATGTGCACAAGTCCATGGGACCTGATGAAATCCATCTGCGGGTCCTGAAGGAGCTGGCAAATGAAGTTGCTAAGCCACTGTCCATCATATTCGAAAAATCCTGGCAGTCAGGTGAAGTTCCCGATGACTGGAAAAAGGGAAATATAACCCCCATTTTCAAGAAGGGGAAGGTGGAAGACCCGGGGAACTACAGACCAGTCAGCCTCACCTCTGTGCCTGGCAAAATCTTGGAGCAGATTCTCCTGGAAAGCATGCTAAGGCACATGAAAGACAATGAGGTGGTTGGTGACAGCCAACATGGCTTCACTAAGGGGAAATCCTGCCTGACCAATTTGGTGGCCTTCTATGATGGAGCCACGGAAGTGATGGACAGCGGCAGAGCAGTTGATGTCATCTACCTGGACTTGTGCAAAGCGTTCGACACTGTCCCGCATGACATCCTTGTCTCTAAATTGGAGAGACATCAATTTGATAGATGGACCTCTCGGTGGATAAAGAACTGGCTCAATGGCTGCATGCAAAGAGTTGTGGTAAATGGCTTGATGTCCAGTTGGAAAACAGTAACAAGTGGTGTCCCTCAGGGATCGGTGTTGGGACCGGTCCTGTTCAACATCTTTGTCGGCGACATGGACAGTGGGATTGAGTGCACCCTCAGCAAGTTTGTCAACGACACCAAGCTGTGTGGTTTGGTTGATACGCTGGAGGGAAGGGATGCCATCCAGAGGGACCTGGACACGCTTGTGAGGTGGGCCAATGCCAACCTTATGCAGTTTAACCAAGCCAAGTGTAAGGTCCTACACCTGGGTCAGGGCAATCCCAGGCACTGCTACAGGCTGGGCAGAGAAGAGATTCAGAGCAGCCCTGCAGAGAAGGACTTGGGGGTGTTGGTTGATGAGAAGCTTAACAGGAGCCGGCAGTGTGCCCTCGCAGCCCAGAAAGCCAACCGTATCCTGGGCTGCATCAAAAGAAGCGTGACCAGCAGGTCAAAGGAGGTGATCCTGCCCCTCTACTCTGCTCTTGTGAGACCTCCCTTGGAGTACTGCGTACAGTTTTGGTATCCTCAACATAAGAAGGACATGGAGCTGTTGAAGCGAGTCCAGAGGAGGGCCACAAGGATGATAAGAGGGCTGGAGCACCTCCCGTATGAAGACAGGCTGAGAGACTTGGGGCTGTTCAGCCTGGAGAAGAGAAAGCTGCATGGAGACCTCATAGCAGCCTTCCAGTATCTGAAGGGGGTCTATAAGGATGCTGGGGAGGGACTCTTCCTTAGGGACTGTAGTGGTAGGACAAGGGGTAATGGGTTCAAACTTAAACAGGGGAAGTTTAGATTAGATATAAGGAAGAAGTTCTTTACAGTGAGGGTGGTGAAGCACTGGAATGGGTTGCCCAGGGAGGTTGTGGATGCTCCATCCCTGGCGGTGTTCAAGGCCAGGTTGGACAGAGCCTTGAGCCACGTGGTTTAGGGCAAGGTGTCCCTGCCCATGGCAGGGGGGTTGGAACTAGATGATCTTAAGGTCCTTTCCAACCCTTACTATTCTATGATTCTATGATTCTATGATTTTCAGACATAACCTTTCCCTGTTCTGTTTATGAAATAGTACCACATATGCGATCATACACACATTATGCTATTATAAGATCCTCTAGGGCAAAAAGACACTGTAAAAGAGAAAATGCTTCTAGGTATTAATGCAAAAGTAAGTATCTGGGTTCCAACAAGTTTTTGCACCAGTAGATATGCATATGCCATTAGTCTATATACAAATTATATATGCAAATGTGTTGTGACCATTTCTATGCACAATTATCCCTTCTGCACCTGCAAGCATGATATTTTCATATGAGTTAAGTTGATGTATGGGTTTTGTTTGCTTGGTGTTTGTTTTTTTAGAACACATTGTCCATGTTTATTTAAATTCCAATGCAACCCCAACCTTTTTATTAATTACTAGCATGCTCTCACAGTAATGTCAAAAGAACACTACCACGTGTAATGAGGCTGTCTATACTTCCTTCAGAAACATAATAATAAAGCATCAGTGAAAAACTGAAAGAACAAGCGAGACAGAGTCATACCAGCTGACCACACAGTGAAAATTGCAAACAAAACTTTAAACCTGTATGAAATGGAGCATTTACACCTGTTAAAAGGTAGGAAATATTCAGGAACACATCAAATCTCTCTCTAATACATGTCATAAGGCAGCTCCTTGGGTAGGTGGTTTCGACTGGTCAAGGCCAGGTTGGAGCAACCTAGCTGGACCTAGATGAGCTTTAAGGTCCCTTCCAACTCAAACCATTCTGTGATTCTATGACTAGTGACCAGCAAGTACACTCCACACACACCTCCTTGGCCACGCTCCACAAGCAGGAAGCCTGTTCAGCTCATTTCAGGCATCTCATGCAACTGTTTTACAATAAATACTTTCAGAGACTATTCATCTTTTCTCATCTCTCCATTATTAGTTACACATACAATACTAGAGAATGGATTTACCATGATTATTTAAGAATTAATTCTATGAGCCTACATATAGTGCCAAAGTAAGTAATTTCAGTGCTCTTCCTTTTTACAAGTAACTAACTCAACCATTACTTGTAACAGAAATAATGATTTGCGGAAATGTGACTCATGTAGTCACTAGTTTATTATGAAACGGTTTGTTTCATACTTGCAGTGTTGCTCATGGAATTGAAGAAAAACCCCTATAGTACGAGAAACAGATTATAAAGCATTGCATTGGAGCCTGGATCTTCAGTTCGTTAGAAATTAAAATTCAGTCCCATTAGCTCCCTCCTTGAAGATGCTCTCTTTTACACTAACCATGTTTAGCAGCAGTTTGCTCCAGATGACCTTAATTTATTTTTCACAGAAGGATTGCTTCAGGGTTAAAATGTTTTTGTTGCTAACCACTGCACATGTTCTAGTACTTGGCCCTAAAGATCTTTATAAGAACATTTGCTTCGCAAAAACACCATGGGAGTTATCATTTTTTTAAACATATAATTGATTTGTAATTATTAACAGGGAGAAATACCTGGGAGCTTGTGTTTGCTAACCTAATTGTAAAATAAATTGTTCCTTTCAAGTCTTAATGTATTGCCTCAAGTGATCACCACTTAGGCACCAACAGGTTAGAGTAAATATAATGACAGCAGGAAGTCAAAGAGATAGTATTATCCAGTTCTTGCCATAATAAATGATGTTCTTTTCCTGATTATTGTTCAGTCCATTAATGTAATTTCCAAGGGGGTTTCCCCCAGTGGGAAGCAGACCAGGTGTCAGTGCTTTGAAGCGGGATCATACTTAGTAAAGTAATTTACCTTGCTGGAAATTTCATGCCATATGCTTAGTTTAATGTGGAGACTGCCTTATTAATGCACAAGCATCACTTTGCATGCATCCATGGGTGCAGTCCCATATGAACATGTGGGCACACACACAGACTATGGCCCTTGCTGTAGAAATGTCCATACTTGAAACCATTTCAAACAACAATACTGAGCTATCGACCACCCTGCATCTTACTTTTCTGATTTCTCTGTGGAGTGCTTTGTAATTCTTAAGGCAACACTAATGAGAGCAGAAATTTCCTCACAGCTAAATGTCTGTCAGTATCAGCACCACAGTTATATTTCAGTATCTGTCTTTGTCACTAACAAAGAGCATAAAGAGGTATAAAAAAACAGCAATTAGGTGGCCTGAGGAGGGTGGTACATGGGGCACACCCCAAGCTATATAAAGTCAAACCAGTACTCATGCTTCAGGAGTCTTTGGATCAGTTCCCTAGGGCATGGTTCATATTCATACTCATCAGGCAAAGTATGTCATTAAAAAGTAGGAAAATGTCCACTTTATTTATAGCTTTTAGATTTTTTTCTCGATATCTCCATTCCTTACTCTTCCAGCCTTCATTTTTTGTATCAGCTAACATATTTAACAGACCTTTCTTCCTATTTTAAGGTTCCTATGAGGGCTATGTGAAGAAAGGTCTCCAAAAGGATTGGTTATGAGATTTTGTTTAATTTTTCTACCCTTTTAACTACTAACAAGACTGTAGCTAGAAGTCTTAGGCAAGATAAATTGTTTGAGCTGGATTCAGATTCAAATTTGGTGAAAATGCAAGCTCTAGGGGATAGTGCCCAGAAATGTTTGGGGGTTTTTTTGTTGTTTTTTTTTTTTTTAATGTTCACCATGAACAATTTTGGCACAGACTTGAAAATCATTCAGTTTTTTTTCACTTGAAAACTTAGTTTCCGGTTTACCAATAGATAAATCTTTCTATGGCAGATTTCAGAAAATTTTCATACAGCAGATTTTCAGTCCTAAGATCCACCTGCCTGGAATCTTCCCCAAAGACAACTTCTTCATATTGGCATGGGCTATCAATATATTAATTTATTAAGAGACAGTTTTGTTTTAAAATCATGTTCTTGTGACATCCTAAAATAGAGCTACATGATTTATAGGAATTAGACCTTTATTAAACACATATAAACAAGTTCCTTGTTACGAATTGCCGAGGTGAGTATCTCCAGAGAGGACGCCTTTAACACCGGAGCGGGGGGAAGCACAGCGTCCAGGAGCCTCAGTTCGGAGCGGCAAGAGCCACTGAGGGAGCCTCAAGTCCTCGACAGGACTTGCCCAGGAGCCGGCAGCTCAGCTGACGCAAGCAGCTGACTCACAGGGGGCGGCGCCAGGAGTGATGGTACCAGCCCTCAGTGGGTAAAAACCCATCTCAGGGAGCATGGCGAACAAGGCGTGGCGCGGCAATTTCCACAGACAGGGTGAGCGGGCAGCGAGCGGGATGGTGAGCACTCACCTCAGGACCAGGGCCCGCTCTAGGAGCTCTGCCCCGGTGGTGGCCAGCGTAGGCACCCAGACAGAACCGATGAGAGGGGAGGCTGCGGCGCAGACCTCGGAGTGTAGAAAGTGCCTCGACTGGTCTCATGAGGCGGGGGTGCACGATGGACAGGGCTGCACTCGGTGCGCCCTGGTGGAGGTCCTCCTGCAGCAGGTGGCTGAGCTGCGGGAGGCTGTTGGTGAGCTAAAAGATGCCAGGGAAGCTGAGAGGAAGCTGGGCTGCTTGCTCCAGGCCCAAACTGTGCAGGGGCTGCAAACGTCCAGCATTGCTCATATAGGAAAGAAGGAGGGCAGCAACCCAGGAAGCTGGGAATTAGTTATGAGAAAAACTAACAAAAAAAGGAGGAAGAGGACAATTAATGACAAGGGACTTCCTCCTAACTCTGATGTCCCCACCCAGAACAGCTTCTCAGTTCTGCAGGGGGCTAACAAGAAAGCACCCACCACACCTAATGAGCATCCTGCTGATGCACCATTAAAGAGGATCACTACTGGTGCCTCCAGGAAAAAGCAGCAGGTCATAGTAGTAGGTGACTCTACTTTGAAAGGCACAGAGGCACCCATCTGCCGGCCTGATCCAGTCTCAAGGGAGGTGTGTTGCCTGCCAGGGGCTCGGATCAGGGATGTTGCTGAGAGGCTGCCTGCTCTAGTAAGTCCTGCTGACTATTACCCCCTTCTAGTGGTCCATGTGGGTGCTAGAGATATAGATAGCAGTAGCCTGGAGAACATTAAGAAGGACTACAGAGCCCTGGGAGAGGTGGTTAGGGCCTCTGGAGCTCAGATAATTTTTTCATCGATTCTCCAGGACAAAGGGGAGGACCTTAAAAGAGCTAGGTGCATTTGGCGGGTTAATAAATGGTTAGAATGCTGGTGCCATAGTCAGGGGTTTGGCTATTTAGAACATGGGGCTCCATTTGGGAGGCCAGATCTACTGGAGGCTAGTGGAGCTGGTTTGACAAAGAAGGGGAAGAGCTGTTTTGGTAGGAGGCTTGCCAGGCTGGTCAAGAAAGCTTTAAACTAGATGTGTTGGGGGAGGGGAGCATTGATCCATCCCAACATTCCTGGTCAGTTGCCAGCCCCTGTAATAAGTGCTTGGAGCGATGTAGAGATGTTCCAGCTGCCCCAGCCATTGAGTCGGCTTCATTTGGAGCTCGGCTAAGGTGCCTCTATACAAACGCCCGTAGTATGGGGAACAAGCAAGAGGAATTAGAGATGTGTGCAAGGCTACGGGAATATGATGTCATTGGTATCACAGAAACATGGTGGGATGGCTCCTATGACTGGAATGTCAGAATGGAAGGTTACAGGCTGTTTAGAAAACACAGGCCAGGCAGACGGGGAGGGGGTGTTGCTATCTATGTCAGTGATAGGCTAGAGAGTATGGAACTCTGTCTGGGGACAGGTGATGAGGTAACAGAGTGTTTGTGGGTCAGGATCAAAGGGAGAACAGCAATGGGGGACATTACGGTGGGGATCTGTTACAGGCCGCCTGATCAAGAGGACTCTGTGGATGAAGCGCTCTACAGACAGATAGGAGCAGCCTCACGCTCACAGGCCATGGTCCTCATGGGGGACTTCAACTATCCTGACATCTGTTGGAGGGACGGTACAGCCCGGCACAATCAATCCAGGAGGTTCCTCGATTGTGTGGAAGACAACTTCCTCTTTCAAGCAGTAGAGGAGCCGACGAGGAGAGGTGCCATGCTGGACCTTGTGCTCACCAACAGGGAGGGACTGGTTGGAAATGTGATGCTCCAGGGCAGCCTTGGCTCTAGTGATCACGAGATGGTTGAGTTTGAGATCCTCAGGACAGTGAGAAGAGCATGCAGCAAGCTCACTGCCCTGGACTTCAAGAAAGCAGACTTGGGCCTCTTCAGGAACCTCCTTAGTATGGTATCATGGGATACAGTCCTAGAGGGCAGGGGGGCCCAAGACTGCTGGTCGGTGTTCAAGGATCACCTGCTACGTGCTCAAGAGTGTTGCATCCCGACTAGAAGAAAGTGCAGCAGGAGGGCCAGGAGACCTCCATGGATGGACAAGGAGCTGCTGAGGAAACTTACTTAGAGGGAAAAAAGAAGCTTATAGAAGGTGGAAGCGAGGACAGGTGGCCTGGGAAGAATAAAGGAGCATTGCCCGGGAAGCTAGGGACCAGGTTAGGAAAGCTAAGGCCCAGCTAGAATTAAGTTTGGCAAGGGATGTAAAAGATAACAGGAAAGGATTCTATAGATACATAGCAAATAAAAGACAGACTAGGGACAATGTAGGCCCTCTCCAGAAGCTATCAGGAGAACTGGCTACCATGGATTTGGAGAAGGCTGAGGTTCTTAATGACTTCTTTGCCTCAGTCTTCACCAGCAAATGCTCTGACCACACAACCCAAGTCTTGGAAAGCAAATGCAGGGACTGTGAGAATGAAGACCTTAGGCCCACTGTAGGAGAGGACCAGGTTCGAGACCATCTTAAGAACCTGAACGTGCACAAGTCCATGGGACCTGATGAAATCCATCCACGGGTCCTGAAGGAGCTGGCAAATGAAGTTGCTAAGCCACTGTCCATCATATTCGAAAAATCCTGACAGTCAGGTGAAGTTCCCGATGACTGGAAGAAGGGTAATATAACCCCCATTTTCAAGAAGGGGAAGGTGGAAGACCCAGGGAACTACAGACCAGTCAGTCTCACCTCTGTGCCTGGCAAAATCTTGGAACAGTTTCTCCTGGAAAGCATGCTAAGGCACATGAAAGACAATGAGGTGGTTGGTGACAGCCAACATGGCTTCACTAAGGGGAAATCCTGCCTGACCAATTTGGTGGCCTTCTATGATGGAGCCACGGAAGTGATGGACAGCGGCAGAGCAGTTGATGTCATCTACCTGGACTTGTGCAAAGCGTTCGACACTGTCCCGCATGACATCCTTGTCTCTAAATTGGAGAGACATCAATTTGATAGATGGACCACTCAGTGGATAAAAAACTGGCTCGATGGCCACACGCAAAGAGTTGTGGTAAATGGCTTGATGTCCAGTTGGAAACCTGTAACGAGTGGTGTCCCTCAGGGATCGGTGTTGGGACCGGTCCTGTTCAAAATCTTTGTCGGTGACATGGACAGTGGGATTGAGTGCGCCCTCAGCAAGTTTGCCGATGACACCAAGCTGTGTGGTTTGGTTGATACGCTGGAGGGAAGGGATGCCATCCAGAGGGACCTTGACACGCTTGTGAGGTGGGCTGATGCCAACCTTATGAAGTTTAACCAAGCCAAGTGTAAGGTCCAACACCTGGGTCGGGGCAATCCCAGGCACTGCTACAGGTTGGGCAGAGAAGAGATTCAGAGCAGCCCTGCAGAGAAGGACTTGGGGGTGTTGGTTGATGAGAAGCTTAACAGGAGCCGGCAGTGTGCGCTTGCAGCCCAGAAAGCCAACCGTATCCTGGGTTGCATCAAAAGAAGCGTGACCAGCAGGTCGAAGGAGGTGATCCTGCCCCTCTACTCTGCTCTTGTGAGACCCCACTTGGAGTACTGCGTACAGTTTTGGTATCCTCAACATAAGAAGGACATGGAGCTGTTGAAGCGAGTCCAGAGGAGGGCCACGAGGATGATAAGAGGGCTGGAGCACCTCCCGTATGAAGACAGGCTGAGAGAGTTGGGGCTGTTCAGCCTGGAGAAGAGAAGGCTGCGTGGAGACCTCATAGCAGCCTTCCAGTATCTGAAGGGGGTCTATAAGGATGCTGGGGAGGGACTCTTCCTTAGGGACTGTAGTGGTAGGACAAGGGGTAATGGGTTCAAACTTAAACAGGGGAAGTTTAGATTAGATATAAGGAAGAAGTTCTTTACAGCGAGGGTGGTGAAGCACTGGAATGGGTTGCCCAGGGAGGTTGTGGATGCTCCATCCCTGGCGGTGTTCAAGGCCAGGTTGGACAGAGCCTTGGACCACATGGTTTAGGGCAAGGTGTCCCTGCCCATGGCAGGGGGGTTGGAACTAGATGATCTTAAGGTCCTTTCCAACCCTTACTATTCTATGATTCTATGAAATTAATAATTAAGATAAGCTAAATTAATTTCATAAACTATTCTTATAAATCAGCCTGACCCAAGCAGCAATCTTGGCCTTCCGGGTAACTCCCCCCTGTTTATATAGTGGGCATGATGTGCTGTGGTATGGAATACCCCTTTGGCCAGTTTGGGTCAGGTGTCCTGTCTCTGTTTCCTCCCGGCTTCCCCTCCTCCCTGGCAGAGCATGAGACTGAGAAAGTCCTTGGTCGGAGTAAACATTACTTAGCAACAACTAAAAACATTGGTGTGTTATCAACACTGTTCCCAGACTGAAGTCAAAACCACAGCACTGCACCAGCTACTAAGAAGGAGAAAAATGACTGCTACTGCTGAACCCAGGACAGATGGGGCAGCCACATCTTCTCTGGCCAACTTGTTGCAATATCTCACCGCCCACATACCCCCATGTGAGGGGATTCCACACGGTGTGCTGGGCAGCACACCCACTGCTGCTATGCTCTCACAAGGCTTTTAGAAACAACACTACCCAGTACACAACATGCCTTGCTCTCCTCTGCCACCCTCCTACCCACCCCACGGCCCATAAAGTCACCCACTGAAGACCAGAATACCCTGGCCTTGATGAAAAACAACTAACATTGAGGTTTAAATTGAAAGAGGAATTCCACAGCATTTTATAATTATGGACAAGCCTTTTTTTCTCCCCCTCATTTTGAACAGTGGTCACACAGAGAGCTGCAGTGCCCTGGGAGTTCAAGGCGAGTGCACCCCCCAGCCGTGCCACCGTACAGAGAGAGGGTCCCCCAGTCACATGGAGAATACAGAATCCAGTGATGAGAGCTGCAATGGCAAAATGTGACACAATTTTTTCATTTATAAAATCTTGGTATCTGGCAGAAACAAAAGAAACCTCACAGAGATTTACATGTACTTAAAAGTACACCTACACATCTACTGGGAAGTGATGTCTCTTCTGCTTGCTGACCTTAGCACTTGGGCTTTTCCCTGCGAATGTGCTTTAAAGACAAGTTCTTGGCTGAACAAATCAAGCATATGTTGGACTTTATTTCCTCCCCCCCCCTTTTATTTTCTTTTAATGTTAAGGTCAGCTAAAACCTGATTGCAGTAAGGTATTTATTTATCTGTAAAAGGCAAAATATACATACAGGCTTTTTTTTCTCCACACTACACCCTACTCAAGTCAGTGCTTACATATAACACCACAATTTAAGCAACTTCTGTTTAGTTCTGGGTTTTTGTTCTACCCTGCACCCCCACACCCATTTGGGCAGCAAAACAGCCTTATCTCTGCAGGCTGCTTTGAAAACTGCATAAAACGCATAGAAGCATTCTTTTTATATACACATTTAATTTTAAACATGATCCCACCAAGCCATTAATGTCCACATGATAAATGAGCAACTTTAGCTTCTGCTATTAATTCAACATCTAACAGCCATATTAGCTGACACTCAGCAAAAGGTGGTGCTATAAGTAATGATACAGTTCAAAAGCAGACTCTGATGGCTTAACCTGCACTGACCCAAAAATATATAAAAACTCTGGCTTTCATGTAAGACTGTTTGGCTGATGCATCGTAGCTACACAGTAAAATACTTCAAAATGTCTCTGTCAGTCACCAGGGGATTCAAATAAAGAACACCTGAGAATTGTGCCCACTGGTTTCTTATAGATATGTGAATGAATATGATAATAATTTGAACAGTCTTTTCAACAATAATTTAAAAATATTCTCTTGATGTTTATCAGTAGGTGCACTTTACACAGGCCCCTGTATTCAGTCTCCTCTGCCCACTGAAAACTTATGCAAATTATACAAAAATATGTTTGTGCTTCCCTGCAGAACCTCCAGTTTTGTCTTTGTCCTGGCAGACTAACAGTAGACTATCGTCACCTGAATGAAGTCACACCACCATTGAGTGCTGCTGTACCGGACATGCTAGAACTTCAATATGAACTGAAGTCAAAGGCAGCCAAGTGGGATGCCACAAGTGATATTGCCAATGCATTTTTCTCAATCCCTTTGGCAGCAGAATGCAGGCCACAGTTCACTTTTACTTGGAGGGGCGTCCAGTACACTTGGAACCGACTGCCCCAGGGGTGGAAACACAGCCCTACCATCTGCCATGGATTGATCCAGACTGCACTGGAACAGGGGCAAGCTCCAGAACACCTGCAATACATTGATGACATCATCGTGTGGGGTGATACAGCGGAAGAAGTTTTTGAGAAAGGGAGGAAGATAATCCAAATCCTGCTGAAGGCCGGTTTTGCCATAAAACGGAATAAGGTCAAGGGACCTGCACAGGAGATTCAATTTTTGGGAATAAAATGGCAAGATGGACATCACCAGATCCCCACAGATGTGATCAGCAAGATAACAGCCATGCCTCCACCAACTAACAAGAAAGAAACACAAGCTTTCTTAGGTGTTGTGGGGTTCTGGAGAATGCACATCCCAAATTACAGTCTGATTGTAAGCCCTCTCTATTACGTGACCCAGAAAAAGAATGATTTCAAATGGGGACCTGAGCAACAACAAGCGTTTGAACAAATTAAAAGAGAGACAGTTCATGCAGTAGCCCTTGGAACAGTCCGAACCAGGCAAGATGTGAAAAATGTGCTTTAAGGTGCAGCCAGGGAGAATGGTCCTACCTGCAGCCTCTGGCAGAAAGCGCCAGGGGAGACTCGTGGTCGACCCCTTGGCTTTTGGATTCGGGGATATAGAGGATCCGAGGCCAGCTATGCTCTCACTGAAAAAGAGATACTGGCAGCCTATGAAGGGGTTCAAGCTGCCTCAGAAGTGATTGGCACTGAAGCACAGCTCCTCCTGGCACCCCGGTTGCCTGTGCTGGGCTGGATGTTCAAAGGCAGGGTCTCCTCTACACATCACGCAGCTGATGCTACATGGAGTAAGTGGGCTGCACTAATTACACAACAAGCTGAAATAGGAAATCCCAGTCGTCCAGGAATTGTAGAAGTCATCATGGACTGGCCAGAGGGCAAAGATTTTGGGATGTCACCAGAAGAGGAGGTGACGCGTGCTGAAGAGGCCCCACCATATAATGAACTGTCAGAAAGTGAGAAGCAATATGCCTTGTTTGCTGATGGATCCTGCCATATTGTGGGAAAGCATCGGAGATGGAAGGCAGCTGTGTGGAGTCCCCTGGGACAAGTTGCAGAAACTGCTGAAGGAGAGGGTGAATGGAGTCAGTTTGCAGAGGTGAAAGCCATCCAGCTGGCCTTGGACATTGCTGAACAAGAAAAATGGCCTCTACTTTATCTCTGTACTGTCTCATCGATGGTGGCAAATGCCCTGTGGGGGTGGATGCAGCAATGGAAGCAGAGCAACTGGCAACGCAGAGGTAAACCCATCTGGGCGGCTGCACTGTGGAAGATACCATTGCCCGAGTGCAGAACCTGGTGGTGAAGGTATGCCACGTAGATGCTCATGTACCCAAGAGTCGGGCCACTGAGGAACATCAGAAACAACCTCCAGATGGCTGGAAACATATGCTATGCCCCACA
This sequence comes from Strigops habroptila, assembly GCF_004027225.2. Taxonomy (NCBI): domain Eukaryota; kingdom Metazoa; phylum Chordata; class Aves; order Psittaciformes; family Psittacidae; genus Strigops; species Strigops habroptila. The sequence continues at coordinate 9,971,951 of NC_044301.2, forward strand.
CCACTGCCTGGAACACTATCCTGGGCATTGAGAATCAAGTCTTGTGGCGACACGGCACCCCAGAGAGAATTTTGTCAGACAATGGGACTCATTTCCGGAACAACCTCATAGACACTTGGGCCAACGAGCATGGCATTGAGTGGGTTTATCACATCCCCTACCATGCACCAGCCTCTGGGAAAATCGAACGGGGCACAATGGGCTGTTAAAACTACTCTGAGAGCATTGGGCAGTGGAACTTTCAAACACTGGGATACACATTTACCAAAAGCCACCTGGTTGGTCAACACTAGGGGATCTGCCAACAGGGCTGGCCCAGCCCAATCAGAACTTTTACGTCCTGTGGAGGGGAATAAAGTTCCTGTGGTGCACTTTGTCACTTCCTGGTGGACGGTACAAACAGGATTCAGATCTCACGGGGTGAAATTAAGACACAAACGAGGTCAAATGTCCAAATAACGCAGTTTATTATCTAAAACTATTGTAAAAAGTAAAATAAAATAAAAGAGAATAAAAGAGAAGAAGAGGAAGAGTAGTAAAAAAAAAAAAGGATAGAAGCAGATTTGCAGAGAGAGAGAGAATCTAATAGTTAAGTTACCACCACAGAGTCGTATGGCGTCCCATCGTCCAGATCGGTGGGAGAAGTCTTCCAACTAGCCGGTGGTTGTGTGGTACTTTATACCATATTGCATCCAGATGCTGATCAGATAGCCGTTGCCCCAGCATTGTGCAACAACTGCGGCCAGCCATGGGCTGCATCCGTGAATCGTGTGTTTCAGCAGGTATTTATCTGCTAGCTATGCAGTTTGTTCCTGCAAGGACGCTCCTGTCCACTTTTTCGTTCCTGCAAGGACTTTCCCATCCACTTTTTGTTTCTTGCAAGGATGTTCCCATCCGCTTGTCAGAACTGAAACATCCCAGCCTCCTCCCTGTGTAAGGACGAGCAAATGAATCAACAGAGCCGAATCCACAAGTTGTTTCAGAGAGCAATAAAGTCTCTTTCTGAGGGGTAAACAGTCTCACCACACTCGCTACGGTTCATAGATCACAGAGTGCAATGGTTGAGACAAATACCTGTTTTACGTATCAGTCCTAAGTTCACGGAGAGTGATGGTTGAGACAAATATCCGCTTTATGTATCAGTCCTACACACATAAAGAATTTGCTGGGGAAGACAGTCAGGGTTATTCCTGCTTCAGGTAAAGGCAAACCCACTCATGGGATTGCTTTCACTCAGGGACCTGGATATACTTGGTGGGTAATGCAGGAAGATGGGGAAGTCCGGTGTGTACCTCAAGGGGATTTAATTTTGGGGGAAAACAGCCTTTGAACTCAATTATATGCTGTTGCCTGCTATATGACACTTTTATAGCCCATCAGCTAGATGCTCATCTCCACCACTCTGGGCTTTGAAAAGAAGATATGCGTTGTCAGGATCATCAGCAGAGAATGAAGTCATGGGAGAGCCAGCAGCAGCAGCAGAACTGTCCTCAGGCCACCAGCAACTGACCCTGACTTCCCTCCTATCATCACCTCAACAAAGAATGAACTTGGATGAAAGCAGAGGAGCTCAGCAGTGACCAGACAAGTTTGGCGGTGTCATCAGCAGGCAACGACCCAACACTACACACCTCTCCTGCCCTGAAAGACTTAGTAGAGACGGAGCCTGACATCATGGACTGGATGAATTCAGCAACTTTATAGGGATTGGTCCATGGACTAAGGAATGATATCTCTCTCTCTTTGTGTGTGGTGGGTGTGTATATATATATATATATGAGACAAAAACGATGGTATATTGAAAAATGTGGGATCTGAGCATGACGTGAATGATATGGAATAAGGAATGGATACTGTCCTGGGTTTCAGCTGTAGCAGTTATTTTTCTCCTTCTTAGTAGCTGGTGCAGTGCTGTGTTTTCGACTTTAGACTGAGAACAACCCTGATATCACACCGATATTTTTAGTTTTTGCTAAGTAATGCTTACTCTAATCAAGGACTTTTCAGTCTCATGCTCTGCCAGGGAGGAGGGACACGGGAAGCCAGGAGGAAGCAGAGACAGGACACCTGACCCAAAGTAGCCAAAGGGGTATTCCATACCACAGCACGTCATGCCCAGTATATAAACTGGAGGGAGTTACCAGGAAGGCCCAGATCACTGCTCAGGTTGGGCTGGGTATCGGTTGACAGGTGGTGAGCAATTGTATTGTGCATCACTTGTGTTTAGTGTTTTCTTTTCATTTTCCCCTTTTAGTTTTATATTCTCTCTCCTTGTTATTTCCCTTATCAGTATAATTATTGGTGGTAGTAGTAGCAGTTTTGTATTATACCTTAGTTACTGGACTGTTCTTATATCAACCTGTGGGATTTACATACTTTTGATTCTCCTCCCCACCCCTCTGGGAGCAGGGAGGAGGGAAGAAGGGGGGGAGTGTTGCTGCGTTGCTTCAGCCAAGACTTGCAGAAACTAAGCCAACCCCTGGCTTAGGGCTAGAGATCACAGACACCAATATGGAGGATGACCAAATAGCGTTTTATTAAACAACAGCAGGCATTATATGCCTTTCGGCCACACGGAAGTACCTGTGCTGACCCAATCAGAAGGCAGGTTAACAATTTTTACCTTTTATGGTATTGCCGAGCCTCGCCCCACAATTCCCCTCTCCATGCTATGGGGCTTGTGAGAGTATCCAGGGAGGGGCTCTCTCTTTCTGTACATCGCGATATCTTCCGGCCGCCAGACCTTAACTACCTACATTTCCCCCTCCCCATGCACAAATAAGGTGATTAAGATAAAACAATCCTAAAAATACATATCATAAAACTTGGTGCAAACCTAACAAATGTGTGCTGTTTCTATGCTATTTTTTACAAAAATCTAGAAATATACATCGTAAGTTTAGATAGAAAATATAAGGCACGCTAAACAGGATAACTGGGGGACAACTGAGAGTAGTGGTGTATAACTAGGGATAGCTAAAAGGAATTTCAAACGGAAACAGTCTTAGAGCAATCGCTAATGTGCTATTAACATAATGTTAACACTCTCTAGTCAACTTTTAACAAATGAAACGAGCTTGACAGGGTCCAAAAATCACTGCTATTACAATCATTGTGATTGGTCCCATTAGGTAGATATCAGGGTGGTCAGCCATGGTGAATGGTTAAACCATGACGTAAACCAACCTTGCTGTGCCTCTCGTTCCCACCTTTGTTTTTCCAGACCTTCCTGCAATTTGGTCATAGTGTCCCTTACTATTCTGGTGTGGTCTGCATATACACAACACTCTTCCTCTAGTGCAGCGCACACTCCCCCTTGCTGTAGAAACATCAGGTCTGATCCTCTTCCTTGTCATCTTCATTCATCACTGAGACGTACCAGTTGCGAGGGCGTCCGACAATCCAGTCCTGCGGACAAGAACTCACAATTTTCATTAGTTTTATTCTGATTACATGATTATCAGTTATCTGTCTCCTTTAATTCTGCCCTAATACATCTGCTAGGCACCCATCTCAGCAATTCCTCCTTTTCTACTGCTGCATACCCTCTTCCAATTGTACGCAGCCTCCACCCGGATTCCCACTGTAGTTGCCCTGGAAATTTAACATGCACCTGGGGAAAGGTAGCTACTTGTTGTTTTAGATACTGTTTTTCCATTGGCGAGTACTGTTCGTATCCTCTAACATAGTGATTTAAAGCTAACAGGGCTTGATTTAAAATATTAGAGTGGGATCTGTCGTTGCAGCTTGTATGTGGGCTTGTAGGTCGAGATACCACGCCTCCTTCCAGAGAAGGAATAGCAGGCCAGCTAGCACCGCCCTTGCCAGCTGCCTAGCGTCGGCAGGGGCTAGTGGCTGGACATAGGCGGAGTCGAGCAGCATAGGTGTGGTTTCGCTCGACAAACCTTCCTCTTTTATTGCCTTGTGAAGGGCCTGAACCAACTTAGCGTCTAGGGGCGTCCACATAGCTCCTCCTTGTGGCCCAACCTGAACAGGGAACGCCTGTAGAGGCGCGGCCGCAGGTACAGCTTCTAGGGTTACGCCACTTAGCACACAGTCTTTCGCAATCAAGTTCCAATTTGGCTGCGCCACAGGGGGCGGGGTTCCGCCCAGCCGCTCCAAGGCGCGTCTCTGTCTCTTTGTCTGTGCCTTCAGCATATTCATCGTTTTGGCAAGTTCCCCCATAAGGTCCTCCGGTGTTTCATGCTTCTTTTCCTCGACACTCGAGCCCTGAGGAGGTCCAGCGCCACTCGCCGTAGCCTCCTCATTTTCTGACTCAGAGTCAGAATGCATTTCACGCCCACCTCCCCGCCATTCCCGCCATGCCGTTTGTTCCTTTGGGGTACTGCGTTCCTTCTTCCGCGCCCCAAAGGGCCCTACGTCACCGCCACCCACACGTTTCAATCCCAGGTCTAACAATTCCTTGTCGTCTAGATGCCTCAGTACCATGCCTGGGAGCGCATCTAGGGGGTCCAGAGTCTGATTCTTTGGTTCATTCGGCCTAGACTCGCCGCCCCTGATTGCAGCGTCCCCTTTAAGACATTCCTTGTTAAGACGGGCTACAGACTTGCCGCCCCTGACTGTAGCGTTCCCTTTAAGACATTCCTCGTTAAGATGGGCCACAACATCCTCTAACTCCCCCCACGGATATGCTGGTGGCGCGGGGGGCTCCGTCCGTGCGGCCCCTCCCTGCGCACCGGTCGCAGGGGGCTCCTCTTCAGGCTCAGTAACAAGAAATGCCTGCGTCTCAGGCTGCTCCTCCATAGACTTGTCCTCCACCTCGTCCTCCCCACCATCACCAGGCTCGCCAGTCTGCACTGCCGCTGTCGTAGTGTGAGGCGCAGTTTCAAGCGCGGCTCCCCGTAAGTATAACTGCGCCGCCCCCCATGCCTCCCGATCTTGCCGAGCCAATTGCAATAAGGCCAACAACTTTCCCAAAGTGATGAGGGCATCTGGCTTTCCCGCCAGTGCCTGCTCAATCAGTGTTTGCTTAAGTTGTGGCCAATTTTTTGAATTAAATATCTGAGCAGGGTGACCAAGCACCCCACTGTGAATCAAAGATTCCAGGCACGCCTTAATGCTGCCAGATTTGATACAAATCTTAAAATCCTTTGCCAACGTTTTCAGTACCTTAACCGTCACATCCATGCTCGCGAGCTACACCTCTGCCCTCCAAACGGATCACGTCGGGGTCACCACTTGTTGCTGCGTTGCTTCAGCCAAGACTTGCAGAAACTAAGCCAACCCCTGGCTTAGGGCTAGAGATCACAGACACCAATATGGAGGATGACCAAATAGCGTTTTATTAAACAACAGCAGGCATTATATGCCTTTCGGCCACACGGAAGTACCTGTGCTGACCCAATCAGAAGGCAGGTTAACAATTTTTACCTTTTATGGTATTGCCGAGCCTCGCCCCACAATTCCCCTCTCCATGCTATGGGGCTTGTGAGAGTATCCAGGGAGGGGCTCTCTCTTTCCGTACATCGCGATATCTTCCGGCCGCCAGACCTTAACTACCTACAGGGAGTGACCGAGCAGCTGCATGGTTCTGAGTTACTGGCTGGGCTTAACCATGACAGTCTTGCAAAAGAAAAGAAGAATTTTTCAAGTAGAAATGCCAGGCTACTTAAAACTTACGAATCTCCACGTTATACTGGACTAGGCCAAGCACTGTAATAATTTACAGATTGCTTCAGTGTCTGGAAAACTATAAAGCTCCTGTTAAGTTTAAGGATATGTGTATAGTAAGAAGTCTAAACATAAAGAGACCAACAACAGAGGGAAGGTATGTATTTAAGAGTAAAACAGGTAAACCCAATATATACAATGTAACAAAGGTTTAAAAATAAAGAGAAGCAAATATGACAGAGATAAAAGCTGTAGTGTCTCAAATGTAATATACAAAGATTCCCACGTATTCCTTTGGTGGTGCATTCAGCAAGGAAGGGAAGAAATCTGAAACCGTACAGTATCTGGTTGGGCCTGAGCAGATCAATAGAACTTTAAGGAAATAAGGAAGGAGGGATTACCAGTACTATTTTGCTAACATTCACACACAAACATTCTGATTTTAAGTTTATGTGGCGTATTACGGCACGGACTCAGATCAGTGGGAATGCTGAGACTGAGACAAACTTTATTTCAGGCAAGCCTTATTTATACAGTTTCTCAGCCAAGAACTTCCCCTGGGGTTTCTCCACCCAGAACTTCCCGCAGGGTTTTCTCCGCCCCGAATTTCCCACAGGCTTTTGCAAGGGGACTTTCCACAGGGACTTTACACAGCATGTTGCTTATCTGTGCCCGAGGCTATCACGTGCTGTCCACGCGCCGCCGCGTCAGCTTTATGAGCAGTCCATGCACTCCACTGATTCGTCCGGGTATTCATGACTCAGCCTTATGGCCTAGCCTGGCCTATTAAGCCCAGGGCTTGTTCGGTATCAAGGTCTCGCTGCATTTGTTTCAAGGACTGCTCAAGCTTGGCATGCTGATGCCATCTCTCCCCACCAGTTTATGACATGTCAAATAGAAATACAGAATAGTTACGGTTGGAAAGGACCTTAAGATCATCTAGTTCCAACCCCCCTGCCATGGGCAGGGACACCTTGCACTAAACCATGTCACCCAAGACTCAATCCAACCTGGCCTTGAACACTGCCAGGGATGGAGCATCCACAACTTCCTTGGGCAACCCATTCCAGTGCCTCACCACCCTCACAGTAAAGAACTTCCTTATATCCAATCTGAACGTCCCCTATTTAAGTTTGAAGCCATTACCCCTTGTCCTACCACTACAGAAACTAAGGAAGAGTCCCTCCCCAGCATCCTTAAAGGCCCCCTTCAGATACAGGAAGGCTGCTATGAGGTCTCCACGCAGCTTTCTCTTCTCCAGGCTGAACAGCCCCAACTTTCTCAGCCTGGCTTCATACGGGAGGTGCTCCAGCCCCCTTATCATCCTCATGGCCCTTCTCTGGACTTTCTCCAACAGCTCCAGGTCCTTCTTATGTTGAGGACACCAGAACTGTACGCAGTACTCCAAGTGAGGTCTCACGAGAGCAAAGTAGAGGGGCAGGACCACCTCCTTTGACCTGCTGGTCACAGACCTTTTGAAGCAGCCCAGGATATGGTTGGCTTTCTGTGCTGCGAGTGCACACTGCTGGCTCATGCTAAGTTTCTCATCAACCAACACCCCCAAGTCCTTTTCTGCAGGGCTGCTCTGAATCTCTTCTCCGCCCCACCTGTAGCTGTGCCTGGGATTGCCCCCACCCAGGTGTAGGACCTTACACTTGGCTTGGTTCAACTTCATGAGGTTGGCATCGGCCCACCTCACAAGCGTGTCAAGGTCCCTCTGGATGGCATCCCTTCCCTCCAGCGTATCAACCGAACCACACAGCTTGGTGTCATTGGCAAACTTGCTGAGGGCGCACTCAATCCCACTGTCCATGTTGCCGACAAAGATGTTGAACATGATTGGTCCCAACACCGATCCCTGAGGGACACCACTCATTACTGGTCTCCAACTGGACATTGAGCCGTTGACCACAACTCTGTGCACAGCCATCAAGCCAATTCTTTATCCACTGAGTTGTCTGTCCCTCAAATTGATGTCTCTCCAATTTGGAGACAAGGATGTCCTATAGGACATTGTCGAACGTCTTGCACAATTCCAGGTACATGACGTCATCTGCTCTGCCCCTGTCCATCAGTTCTGTAGCCCCATCATAGAAGGCCACCAAATTTGTCAGGCATGATTTTCCCTTAGCAAAACCATGTTGGCTGTCACCAACCACCTCTTTGTTTTTCATATGCCTTAGCATGCTTTCCAGGAGAATCTGCTCCAAGATTTTGCCAGGCACAGAGGTGAGGCTGACTGGTCTGTAGTTCCCCGGGTCTTCCATTTTCCCCTTCTTGAAAATGGGGGTTATATTTCCCTTTTTCCAGTCATCAGGAACTTCACCTGACTGCATGCTTTTTCAAATATGATGGACAGTGGCTTAGCAACTTCATTCGCCAGCTCCTTCAGGACCCATGGATAGATTTCATCAGGTCCCATGGACTTGTGCACATTCAGGTTCTTCAGATGAGCTTGAACCTGATCCTCTCCTAGCTTCCCAGATAATATCCCTGTATTCTTCCCAGGCCAGCTGTCCTCGCTTCTACCTTTTATAAGTTTTTTTTCCCTCTGATTTTCCTCAGCAGCTCCTTATCCATCCATGGAGGTCTCCTAGCTCTCCTGTTGCATTTCCTTCTAGTTGGGACACAACACTCCGGAGCCTGGAGCAGGAGATCCTCGAATATCAACCAGCAGTCTTGGCCCCCCCTGCCCTCTAGGACTTTATCCCATGGAACCTTACTAAGGAGGTTCCTGAAGAGGCCAAAGCCTGCTCTCTTGAAGTCCAGGGCAGGGAGCTTGCTGTGCGCCCTTCTCGCTGTCCTGAGGATCTCGAACTTGACCATCTCATGATCACTACAGCCAAGGCTTCCCTGGAGCATCACATTCCCACCCAGTCCCTCCCTGCTGGTGATCACAAGGTCAAGCATGGCACCTCTCCTTGTCAGCTCTGTTACTTGCCAGAGGAAGTTGTCTTCCACACAATCGAGGAACCTCCTGGATTGCTTGTGCCAGGCCATACCGTCCATCCAAGAGATATCAGGACGATTTAAGTCCCCCATGAAGACAGGGGCCTGCGAGCATGAGGCTGCTACCTCTTAACGGTTTCACGCCCTCTTGAACTCTCTCTTCAAAGTTCTTTTCAACTTTCCCTTACGGTACTTGTTGGCTATCGGTCTCGTGCCCGTATTTAGCCTTAGATGGAGTTTACCACCCGCTTTGGGCTGCATTCCCAAGCAACCCGACTCCGAGAAGCCCCAATGGTTTATCTTATTATAGAAAAAGGTTTCTATTATTATGGAATTTTACATGAGTATTTGAGAAAGTGCTTGTATACAAGTGTCATGGTTTAAGACCAGCTGGTAACTTGGAACCACACAGCTGCTCGCTCACTCCCCCCCCTTCTTCCTCCCCCCACTCCTGGAGGGATGAGGAGGAGAATTAAAAGAATTTAACTCCCATTGGTTGAGATAAGAGCAGTCCAGTAACTAAGGTATAGTACAAAACCACTACTGCTACCACCAATAATAATATTGAAAAGGGAAATAACAAGGGGAGAGGATACAATTGCTCACCACCCGCCGACCGATACCCAGCCCAGCTCGAGCAGTGATCTAGGCCTTCGGGGTAACTCCCCCCGGTTTATAAACTGAGCGTGATGTGCTGTGGTATGGAATACACCTTTGGCCAGCTTGGATCAGATGTCCTGTCTCTGCTTCCTCCCGGCTTCCCCTCCTCCCTGGCAGAGCATGAGTCTGAGAAAGTCCTTGGTCGGAGTAAACATTACTTAGCAACAACTAAAAACATTGGTGTTATCAGCATTGTTCTCAGGCTGAAAGTCAAAAAGAGAGCACTGCACCAGCTACTAAGAAGGAGAAAAATGACTGCTGTAGCTGAACCCAGGACAGTATCCACCCCTTATTCCATACCATTCACGTCATGCTCAGATCCCACATTTTTCAATATACCATCGTTTTTGTCTCATATATATTTTTATATATATACAACCACACCCACAAGCAAAGAGAGAGAGATCATTCCTTAGTCCGTGGACCAATCCCTATAAAGTTGCTGAATTCATCCAGTCCATGACGTCAGGCTCCATCTCTTCTAACAGTCTTTCAGGGCAGGAGAGAAGGTGTGTAGCGTTGGGTTGTTGCCTGCTGATGACACCGCCAAACTCGTCTGGTCAATGCTGAGCTCCTCTGCTTTCATCCAAGTTCATTCTCTGTTTGGGTGATGATGAGAGGGAAGTCAGGGTCAGTCACTGGTGACCTGAAGATATCTAGCTGGTGGGCTATAAAAGTGTTATAGAGCAGGCAACAGCATACAATTGAGTTCATTGGCTGTTTTCCCCCAAAAGTAAATCCCCTTGAGGTACACATCGGACTTACCCATCTTCCCACATTACCCACCAAGTATATCCAGGTCCCTGAGCAAAAGCAACCCCACGAGTGGGTTTGCCTTTACCTGAAGCAGGAATAACCCACACTGTCTTCCCCAACCAATTCTTTATGTGCACCACAGGAACTTTATCCCCCTCCACAGGACGTAAAAGTTCTGATTGGGCTGGGCCAGCCCTGTTGGCATATCCCCTAGTGTTGACCAACCAGGTGGCTTTTGGTAAATGTGTATCCCAGTGTTTGAAAGTCCCACCACCCATTGCTCTCAGTGTAGTTTTTAACAGCCCATTGTACCCCGTTCGATGTTCCCAGAGGCTGGTGCATGGTAGGGGATGTGATATACCCACTCAATGCCATGCTCGTTGGCCCAAGTATCTATAAAGTTGTTCCGGAAATGAGTCCCATTGTCTGACTCAATTCTCTCTGGGGTGCCATGTCACCACAAGACTTGTTTCTCAAGGCCCAGGATGGTGTTCCAGGCAGTGGCATGGGGCACAGCATGTGTTTCCAGCCATCCAGTGGCTGCTTCCACCATGGTAAGTACATAACACTTGTCTTGGTGTGTCGGTGGGAGTGTGTCAATCTGCCAGGCCTCCCCATACTTGTACTTCAGCCATCGTCCTCCATACCAGAGAGGATTTAACCACTTGGCTTGATTAATTGCAGCACGTTTCACATTCATGAATAACCTGGGCAATAGTGTCTATCGTTAAGTCCACCCCTCGATCACGAGCCCATCTATATGTTGCGTCTCTGCCTTGATGGCCTGAGGTGTCATGGGCCCACCGGGCTAAAAATAATTCACCCTTATGTTGCCAATCTAAGTCCATCTGAGCCACTTCAATCTTAGCAGCTTTATCCACTTGTTGGTTATTCTGGTGTTCCTCAGTGGCCCGACTCTTGGGTACATGAGCATCTACGTGGCGTGCCTTCACCACCAGGTTCTGCACCCGGGCAGTGATATCTTGCCACAGCGGGGCAGCCCAGATAGGTTTACCTCTGCGTTGCCAGTTGCTCTGCTTCCATTGCTGCATCCACCCCCACAGGGCATTTGCCACCATCCATGAGTCCGTATAAAGTACTGGCCATTTTTCTCGTTCAGCAATGTCCAAGGCCAGCTGGATGGCTTTCACCTCTGCAAACTGACTCCATTCACCCTCTCCTTCAGCAGTTTCTGCAACTTGTCCCAGGGGACTCCACACAGCTGCCTTCCATCTCCAATGCATTCCCACAATACTGCAGGACCCATCAGTAAACAAGGCAATTGGGGGGCAGGAGGAGCTGTGCTTCAGTGCCAATCACTTCTGAGGCAGCTTGAACCCCTTCATAGGCTGCCAGTATCTCTTTTTCAGTGGGAGCATAGCTGGCCTCAGGTCCTCTATATCCCCGAATCCAAAGGCTGAGGGGTCGACCACGAGTCTCCCCTGGAGCTTTCTGCCAGAGGCTCCAGGTAGGACCATTCTCCCTGGCTGCACCTTAAAGCACATTTTTCACATCTTGCCTGGTTTGGACTGTTCCAAGGGCTACTGCATGAACTGTCTCTCTTTTAATTTGTTCAAATGCTTGTTGTTGCTCAGGTCCCCATTTGAAATCATTCTTTTTCTGGGTCACGTGATAGAGAGGGCTTACAATCAGACTGTAATTTGGGATGTGCATTCTCCAGAACCCCACAACACCTAAGAAAGCTTGTGTTTCTTTCTTGTTAGTTGGTGGAGACATTGCTGTTATCTTGTTGATCACATCTGTGGGGATCTGGCGACGTCCATCTTGCCATTTATTCAAAAAATTGAATCTCTTTTATCGCCCCACATGAGAATGTCATCAGTGTATTGCAGGTGTTCTGGAGCTTCCCTTCTTCGAGTGCAGGTAAAACCATAGGGTGGCCCGTGGCGTGTACCTCCTATATTTTCTCTCTCGAGCAGTAGGGCGCCTTCTGTTAATAGTTGAGACATGGGTTGGTACATGTAGGGAGCTGGATAGATCGGATTGATCATGTCTCAATAGTTTGAACTCCTGGGACAGTTTTTCCACAGCTGAAATGATGGAAAGGGTGAGATTGTCTTCGAACTCTCAGAGTTGACAAGTCACTTCATCCACTGTTGGTGGTGCTATGTCATTCCAGGTCATTGATGCCAATGAGTGGGCATATGATGATGGTGCATTCCGTGTAAGTTTCCGCAACATGGGTCGTGTACATTCAACTTCATCTGGATCTATGTATGCATTCCCGGCATCCGGCTTACGATAGATCGTCTCTAGAACGGCTGATTCCCTCAGGGACTGGATGCCTTTCTCTATCGTGGTCCAGCTGGCTGAGCGACTTGTAATATCGTCTTTGTAGGGAAACCTTTCCTTCACAGCTGCCAAGAGGTGCCTCCAAAGGCTGAGGGCTTGCTTCTCTCTTGCAATCGCTTTGTCAATTCCTCCTTCCTTAGCAAGTGATCCCAGCTGCTTGGCTTCTCTACCTTCTAGTTCATGACCGTCAGCCCTATTGTCCCAGCATCGGATCAACCAGGTGATGGTGTGCTCCCCTGGAAGACAGGTGAAATCTTTTTATTATTGTTGGTGGTGGTAGTAGTGGTTTTGTACACTGTATCCGGGGACAATGGTCCTACCTGGACCCTCTGGCAGAAAGCTCCAGTGGAGACTCGAACTTAACCCCTCGGCTTTTGGATTCGGGGATATAGAGGATCCGAGGCCAAACCACGGGCTCAAACCACGACAAGTTCCAAAGCACTGGAGGGGCCCACTGGCCTAGATACTTGCCCACACTATCCCACACACCCTGCCACTCAGGACTGTCCAGCCTCAGGGAAAATCTCTTGGTGGTCCTCCTATATCGTCGTCTAACCCTAGACCAAACCCGAACCCGACACTGCTTCACTTTCGAGATCAGACGAAATAGGGTGTTCCCAGGGTGGGATGGCCGTGGGTAAAACACACTCCATATGTGTGCCAACGTGCTGATCCCCAGCACAATCAGGGTCTCAAGGGTATTCAGCGGCCATCTAAAACCTTCAGAACTCTCAAATGCTGCTGTTGCAAATAGCCTGGTGGGGGAGCAGGGGGTGTAAGGGAATGCCTCCTTTGTAGGTTGACCCCCCGAGGACAGAAAAAAAAAGATATGCAATTGCTAAAAAATTTCATTATATACCTCCCAAAGTATAGAGGTGATGACCACGCTGGGAACGCAAGCCAGACCAGTTTCATGATCAATGAGTCTATTGTATTACAAGTCGCTACCATGAAGTAGAGTGAAACAAGAACCTTAGCCCAGGCCCCCCAGCTGATAAACACTAAAACAGCAAATACTTGCTTTAAGTAAGGTACGACATGCTGAAACTCTGAGATCAATCGCAACAACTCTAAGACCCAATAAATCAACATTGTGACGAGTGACTATTAATCTGAAACAATGAATGCTTACCACAAATATGATTAGACACACTCTGGTCAGATCTGTCGTTATCTCAACCCTTTGAGCCCCACGTTGGGCGCCACAAAGAACTGTCGTGGTTTAAGCCCAGCCGGTAACTTGGAACCATGCAGCTGCTCGCTCACTCCCCCCCTTCTTCCTCCCCCTGCTCCCGGAGGGATGGGGAGGAGAATCGGAAGAATGTAACTCCCATTGGTTGAGATAAGAGCAGTCCAGTAACTAAGGTATAATACAAAACCACTACTACCACCACCACCAGTAACAATAATGATAAGGGAAATAACAAGGGGAGAGGATACAATTGCTCACCACCCGCCAACTGATACCCAGCCCGACCTGAGCAGTGATCTGGGCCTTCCGGGTAACTCCCCCCAGTTTATATAGTGGGCATGACGTGCTGTCGTATGGAATACCCCTTTGGCTAGTTTGGGTCAGGTGTCCTGTCTCTGCTTCCTCCCGGCTTCCCCTCCTCCCTGGCAAAGCATGAGACTGAGAAAGTCCTTGGTTGGAGTAAACATTACTTAGCAACAACTAAAAACATCAGTGTTATCAGCATTGTTCCCAGGCTGAAAGTCAAAAAGAGAGCACTGCACCAGCTACTAAGAAGGAGAAAAAATGACTGCTGTAGCTGAACCCAGGACCACGTGCTGTTCTGCAAATAACATATTTGGATAGTGAAACTATGTATAGCAAATCATATTGCCAAGACGCCACTGCAAACAAGACTTCTCAACCTAAACTCTTCATTTGACATGCATTATTTACTTTGTATGTTGATCTCACAAGGAATTTTATATTTGCACCCTCCCACAAGAAGTCAGAATGCTTCATTTCAGAAACGTGTCATTCTTTTCAGACTTTCATTCTTTTCAGTTACATTTTTCTGCAGATAAAACATTAGTTTAAATCACAACATCCTCCAAAACAGAAAATGCCCAGTCAGGACAACTAAGAAATTATCAGTTAGGAAACACAGATTCAAAATGCAGCTCTTCTGTTTGCTTTCTCATGTCCTAGGACTTTTCACTAGAAAGTTACCTGACCCTAGCAGAAAATAACACCATAGCATCCTCCTTATTGTACCAGATTGGGACAGTCAAGTTTCCTGACATGGAAAACCACTTATTTCCTATGGCCAAGAGCCACAAAACACCCACACAACCTTAGAGCAGTGACAGCAGACACAGCTGAAAGCAGTGAAAATGCTTCACAGAAAGGAAAATTGCATTTACTGCTCTCCAGGCTCCCTCTCTGCTCCTGAAGGGACCTATCTTAAGACTGCAGCTGGTCAGCACAACCCAGAGATAATTTCAGAGTCATCTTCTGGCTTGTGTGTTCCCCAGGCTATAGAGGTGAATTACTCAGCAGCCCCTCCACTACCACTGGCCCTTTTGGGGACCTGCATTTGAACTATTCAAATTTACAAGAGAATTAAGAGCTAGAGGGTCTGCTCCTGTTATGAGCTGTTGGTCTTCCTTGATCTCATTGCCTTAAGAGCTGAAGGGGATGAGTCCAGATGACATCAACCCTGTGCAGCAGATGCCTCTCAGAAAAGCAAGTCTGTACATGCAAAATGTATTTAGATTGTTTTCTTCTATTCTTGACACTTTCAAGTGGTGAATGAAGTCTGGATGACCAGGATCTGAGAACATACCCCAGTAAAAAAGAAACTCTCCCTCAATTAACAGCCCAACCACTGGCTTAATCACTGAATGGAACAGTGCAAGCAATAGCCCCCAAAGCCCAGAGCTTCTCTTTTACATGGACAGGAGCAGTTACTGTTCTGGGTAACCCTCTTCTTCACCTGCATTGCACCTTCACACATGAATGCTCAGCTGAACAGATGTAAAAATATTTTAGAAAGGCTTTCAAGAGAAAGCTCTTATCAAAGATCCTAAACTGCACAGTGTGTGGAACAATAACACTGTCTGCCTGAAAATGTCATATCCTTGTCTGAACAGCCCAATACCTTATGTGCTCTGAATAGAAATGCAATTGCTTTTCTTGTTACAACTCACTTGTGCATCATAGATTTTTTAATATCCTGCAGAACACGTGTATTGTGGGAAGGAAGCAGATGACAGCAGTAAACGTATGCAATGTTATTTTTCTTTATGATAGATATGAGCAGGGAAGTCTAAATGATGGCTTAGGTTTTTAATAATCAACTATGGAATCTTAGGGGGAGAGTGTGCATTTTGCCAAGAGCAAAATCATTAGAACTTTAACTCCAGTCATTGGGGGAAATTTCATTCAGCTAATTGTGGCCATTAAGTGGCAGGTTATGCAATTATATTATTTCAGCCTCGTCTACATTCGAAAACAGGATGCGATTATTAGCAAAGAAGCTTATTCTGGGAATGAATGGGATTTAAAAATGCTCTGTGTTGTTAGAAGTCTAATGGACTGCCATGTAAGAGGAGCTGAGCTGATGCTACGCAGCTTTTGAAAAACAGTACGAGGAGATGCAGAAGAGGTCTGAAAGAACTGCAGCTGGCAACGTCTTTACAGCTTCATATATATGGGATGCCTGTAAGTACTGTAAGATAAATAATTCCTAAAATTTTGGTGAAGATTTAAAGCCATCCTACCCTACCTTGGCACTTCGTGGGCTGACACAGTAACAAACTGCATGAAAAAAATAAAATTTACATTCTTGTAGAACAAAGTGTGTTACTGAACAGCTGATTTCTAACAGTCCGATTAAACTTCCCACTCTCTCCTGCACACTGTCTAAACCCACTCAGCCCTTACTGCAGGCATCTCCCCTCTTCCATAGCTTTAGTCCAAGCCCTATAAACTTAGGTCTGAAAGAGGGGAGGATTTACAGATGAAGCCCTCCAGAAGGCAGTTAGGAGCCTGTTGGTTGAAACCATAGGCATGCACAGTACAGAAACGCCTGAGATTTCCCCAGGTCTGTTCAGATAATGCTGCCCAATAGCTCTAGCTGGGCTGCCAGACATCCTGGATAAATGTGGAAATTCTCTGATTCACCTGGAAAATTTCCCAAACAGAAGTGTCCTGACAGCAAAATGCAGATCCATGGTAGACTAGGTGTGCAAAGGTATATCCCTCATTCATGTAGTTCAATAGAATCACAGTGCCAAAACCAGAGGGAAGGAGAAGCTGATGTAGGTTAAACCCGAAGCAGTCACCAGACCTCTCAGAGCCTGACAAACCTGCCAGCCTCACCCCAAGGACTCACACTCCTAGCACATGTACCCACACTGCCTTCAGGAAAAAAGAAATCCCTCATGTTTCCTGAAGCAATGAATTAATCTGAGTCTTTCTATGAAAAGCATACAAAGCATATTAAGGTGTTATTAATTCAATTAAAACAGCTAATCAGTGGTTTGCATTTGTAAATTATGACCTCAAAGTTTCTCATTTATTAAACTGGAAAATCAGAAGCAAGAGGAACACCTGAATTGCCAGGATTTAACAAGTTTGCCTCGCAGCTGTGCCAGGTCAGGGAGGGGGATCAACCCACTCATTTATATGATGATGCTTCTGGCTGTTGTTGGAATTTCCCTCAGCTGCAAATAAATTCTAATGAAAAAGAAAGGTAAAGCAAATTTTTCTGAAACCCCCAAAGCTCTAGGCTGTTACAAATGAAAACTGGTGATGATGAACTGAAAGATTATGTTTCAATTCCAACTGCACCCAAAGATATTAAACAAACTGGTATTAAAATATTGTTCTGGGACAGTATGAATTCTGCTATGTACATGGAAACTAAGGAGCATCTGGGATTAAAGTCTGAGCATAGGACCTGCAAAGGGTTTTTCTACAGAAGGACTTAAGTGAGGGCAAACCAACTCATTTTGTTAATCCAGCACTGATTTTCAAGTATATTAAGTCATTTATATAGATCTGATTTGGTGGTCCTAAATTCTTGTCGCTTAATCCTTATCAAAGTACTCAGTTACTGTGCTCTAAGGCAACTACATCCCCAATGGGAGATGCAGACCAGTGGTTTAACTTGCCTGTACACATTGCCTTCACACCTCTGCTCAATTCCCCAGCTTTCCAAGTCAAACCAGAGGGATCCAAGGCTATAGACTGTAGGCGCATATTCAATTTTTTTCAGCTGTACAGTAATACAGATAAATCCTGTTAAGTCCTTTTATAGTGTGGAAAGCAGTTTTCTTTCACAAATGTTTCTTAATCTCATGTAATTTTTTTACCTTTACAATGTTCTAATGCTGTACAATTAAAACGGAGATTTTAAGAATTAGATATGCAGATCCGACTGAGAATAATAAGGAAATGAAGATTTAACTTCATTTGGGTTTTTAGAAAATTACAATTTAAAAATATTTTTCTTTTCAAAATGAAGATTCTTTCAATGAAAAGCTTCATATAGAGAAACAGTATTTCTTGGTCAGAACAAAGGCATGGAACGGGTGAGATGGATACATTACTTCTGAAAATAATCCTGCTTTTGCAGATAAACAGGACCTTACATCTCACGTGTCGCTCCACTAACCGAATTTCACCTAAAAATCTGATCTTTAGTCTCCCACATTATACCTTACCAAACATAAAATTTAAAACCACAAAAAGGAGAAACAAGCAGGGGTGGGAGTGAGGAAATACTCAAGCATGCTACCCTGGTTAAAAAAAAAAGTCAAAAACCATTCCTTGTAATCAGACTGGTACGAAACAATAGCAGGTTACTAACATTCTCAAAAATAAAGACAAAATGTTGAAGATCTGTAAGTTTTAGTTTCAAGACTTCAAAACACCTTAAGAAAATAAAGTTTAAAAATTGGGTTTAAGTGCTAAGAGGGCAATGCTAGCAGGAAGTAGAATCATCCTGATTTAATTCCCTTGCATTTCAGAAAGCTAATAATGGTTCTAAATAATTAGAAACTGTTATTACATAAAAATGCATGATACATCCTGATTAGATCATATTAAAATGAAAAGAATAATTTGAATTATTTATACACACAAAAAAAAACCCCTCAAAGTGAGACAAATCTATGGACCATAAAGACAAAGGAAAGAATTCCTCTAATAGTAACAGCTCATTACACAAGTAACTTTCATAAATATTAGTTATGTCTCAATTGCACCAAATAAAGAATTTACATTAAAAATACCCATATGTACTTACTGCAATAAAGACATTTAATACCCTGTCTATCTTGGTTCAAAACTCATTTTTAAACTACTAGATGCAACCCAATGATTTTTTATTAAATGCAAAATATTCAGTATATTACAAATTATCCAAGACTATGATGTGAAATGCTTTTGTGACAGCAGTTTTATTTAATATTCATTGTCAGCTTCTCTAAGGATAGACTGAGAATTAATAAATTCAGAATATATTAGTATTATAATACACTATGCAATTTATATTTAGTGTTTTATACTAGCCATAACACTCAATACAAGTCATGTACACTGAATACAAAATATATTAAGATATTAAACTAGATAATAAAATATTCCTGCTGTACCTACCCTTAGTTTAAATCTGTTGAACATATAAGCTGAGGGCAATGTTTCTGCTTTTTAGGTGACTCTTTCCCTAACTCTCTGGTGCTCGCTTGCTGTGACATGGTAACACTAAGGTAAGGGTCATTATAACCTTCAATTTGTTTCACAGCCCAAGTAATGCACAAATCTGGAATGAAATTGCTAACTTTCCTCTGTAGTATCTACGAGTAGTCTTCTCTGTGTTTTTATATCAAGTTGAACCTCTAATTACTTAACTTATGCTTTGCATGATGAATGCTGTTTGCAGTCAATAATTTACATAGCTGAAGAAACCATTTAATAAAACATGACTAAAGAACATAAACACTCCTTAAGAAACGGTTTCTACATTTCTCCCTGAATACGTGTGAGCTGCTGGCCAGAAAAGAGATCAGATACAGCCCAACGCATTTATAGGCTGGTTTCCTGAGATGATGTATGGAGTCCCATCGCCTGCTTGCCGTCTGCCAGTCCTCTCCACAACTGTAACATCTGTGCCTGCTAGCTGGTTTCAGATAGGGATCTTGCCATCCTAACAAGATTTGTGACTCAAAATGCTGCCACAGTGAAGAGTGATCCTATTAATACCTGCACCGAAGAAAGGCTGCTATACAAACTCAAGCCTCCAAACACGAGCCACTGAATGCTCATGGCACTCACACAAATGCCATGCTCATTGGAAAGCTTCAGTGACCCCTTCGGCCCCTGCCTCAGCAGACTGGAGGCAAGAGATGCTCCAGAAGGCCATGCTGGGGGTGCTTGGGAAGGGCACGATGGAAGGGTAGATTCTTTCGATTCTCCTCCCCATCCCTCCGGGAGGGGGGGGGAGGAAGAAGGGGGGGGAGCGAGCGAGTGTCTGTGTGGTTCTGAGTTACTGGCGGGGCTTAAACCACAACACTCAATTTTCCACATAACTGACATCAAGCTGACTTACTTCCTTTGGGATGCAGATGGCAGGGACTGCTGACAATAAAATGTGTGGTGAAAGACTGGGAAGAAAACAGTCAAGATGGGACTTCCATCAAATATAGTAGGAAAAGGTCCAATGAAGGGAGATTACATCATCCCCAAAATGAAGTAGTTAATTCCTTCACTCTCACATCCTTCACAGTTTTCAAGATAAGGGAATGATACACTATATTATTGGGTTGGAATTAGGAGCACTTGTTCTGTCAAAGGGGTTTGCAGAAGTGAAAGGTTAGCAGTAGCTAGCATTCTCTGGGTGTACAAATGAAGAATGACAATAGCACCAATTTTAGAAATTCATGCAGCCCAAAGAAATACTGCCACCAGAGCATCAAGTTTAAAAAGTAAGGCTGACCAACTCTCAAAGCATAAGCAGAGCCAACTTGGCATTTGGGCAGGCTATGGCTCAGTGAGATGACATTCTTTAATATTGACACATTAACACTTCTAACAAGCAGCGGAGCAGGAGAAAGGACATCTGCTTCTTGAAAAAGTTTGGCTTCTGCAGAAAAATGGTCGCTCAAAGTCAACTTCAGAAGCACTTGCCGACCACTTGAGAAACTTGGCAAGGTCTCCCTACCACTTGTCCTCTTCCGCTGAATTGCTCACTGAACTAGTACCTTTTTTCTTTCTCTCCTCTTAGTGCAGTACCATTCAGCAACAACATTAGCCCCCAACAATAGGGGGCTTAAATCAGAATTTACTTGTAAGTATTGCATTTCAAGAAAAGTCAGCTCATTCTCCAGTGAAGACAAACTGCCACCACATGGAAGCTCGGATAGTTTTTCAACTTCAGGTTGAGTTTTCATATGACAAACCTGAGGCTGAGAGCCTCTTTCACTGCACAAAATATATAGACTTGGCCATAAGTCTTTAAAGCCCTGATGTATTCCAGTCCATTAGTTTTTACAGTTCAATTTATGTTGTATTACAAGGAGATGTGATGAACTGCCCAAAATTACAGATTTGCCAAACTATCAAAAAATAATCTGGAAAGCAAGAAATTCAGAATACCAGCCAAATCATAAGTAGTATGGCCATTTTGCTACCAGTTCAGCTGGTAATAAATTTTTTAAAGCACTGTTAAGCATATCTAGATGAATTTGACTTTAAATCACACTTTCTGCTGAATGCTTAAAGAACTATCAATTTAAAATGAAACATAACCCACAGACAACTGGCATAGGTTCACATACCATATGAATAACAACACAGACATCTTTCTCTCTTTTAGCTTTGCACAGCATAGAATCATTGAATCATAGAATAGTTAGGGTTGGAAAGGACCTTAAGATCATCTAGTTCCAACCATTAACTAAGCTGTTACATTGCCATGCAGTAATCAAAAGGGATCACACAACTTCTAGGTGAATTCTGCAATATGGAAGAATCTTGTCTTGGCAAAGACAGAAGTCTCAAGGAAGTAGAGCTAGTGAGAGAAGATGCAACATCATTACCATCACAATACATCTTCTTACCATAAAGGAGTGAAATACTGCTAAATTAAGCTTATTTTCTGTAAGTCGAACACATGTTGGGACTTTATATTTGCTTACTCCAAAATTTACATGACGATTGAAGTATTACCCCAATGCAAAGTCATCATATAAGCAGCAGAGAGCCTGTCTGATCACTTCCGTATGAAACCATGGCAGGTAGCAAAGGTCTGAATTATTTCTGCTTCTCTTCCATGCAGTATCTGATACAGAATTCTAGGCTTCAGGGCCATCACTGTGCTGCTTCTCAATTCATACATATTCATGGAGAGACTTTCCGAGAGTCACCTCCCTACCTGACATCTGACAGTTCTCCTCTGACTTCCAAAGTGCGCAGCTATCCATAATCCCTCTTGAAAATAGGGCAGGTTAAAAATAATATCAAGAACATTTAACAAACATTGGGCTGGCTAACTAACTACACAGTCAAGTCATTCTGTAGGTTTTTACATAGCCAGGTTGTGATACACTGATGGTTTGCACTGCCATTAAAAACAAGCTGAGAGCAAGTTTATGCCAACTAACCACAGTAAATCACAAGTGAAGAGAACTTGCATTTAGAGACATGTTTGGAAACATGCTCTGGAAGAATACTGAACACATAAACCTATACCAGATTGTCATTTGAAGAGGATTTTATATTAAATACCTCCTCTTGGTCATTATCATTTATGCTATTTCATAAGCAGTTTTAGCAACCCCGCTGCGGTGAGATGTTCAAATTCATTCAAATTCAGCCTCTTCAGGTCAAGAAACTGGAATTTTAACAAGTGGCAAATTAAAATGTCAGGACCAATCATACAGACACTTGTTTACAAGACTGTTATTATTTTGGTTTACAGGTTCAAGAAGGTTTGTCCTTCTCTGAAATTGCTGTTCTAGCATTTACACCATAAAGGAAAGGTACCAGATAATATCAACAGGTTTTTGACACCTTGACTTAAATTGCAAAATTCTTAGAGAATTTTAAGCTCTCAAATGGTGGCTTCACACATTTCTATTTTTCACTGAGGGACTTTAAGACATTTAAAATATTAATTAAGCTTTACAACATTTTTATTTAACTAACTCTGGAGATGGAATAATTCAGACAGGGAGGTCAAAGAAGTCCATAGCAAAGTAAAATTCAAGTCTCAAAGCCCTTGCATTGATCATACAATCCCAAATACACTGTGTAACATTTAAAGGTATTACATTTAGTTCTGTCAAAGACAATTTAGGGACTCACACAAAATAAGCCACAGAACATCCTCTATGTCACTTCTTTCTTAAGGCCTCTTTAATTGGCAGGTCAGCAACATAATAAACCACAATGGCTCCCTCAGTATCCATCAAGCCAGTGTGTAGAGCAGATTAGGAATTTTTTTCCTTTAAACAAAACCATGATTATGTTCTAATTTCAGGTACTAACATCTCTTTCAGAGTTATTTGATGAAAAGTAGGTCTAGGTCTGGCATGTAATTTTCAAAGAGAAATCAAAAGGTTGTATTATCAGGTTTGTAAATTGCCACTGACTTCCCTTCAACAGAAGTGATGCTACAGTCCATAATGAGAAGGGGAAATTGCAGGCAGCTGTCACATTTTACCCACATACCTTTTCATCCCAGGCTCCAGGAGGAAAACACACACCTTCCTGTGTGACATGAACTGCTGGAAAAAAAAAAAGCCTGACTATGCAAGGAGGCCGAGTGCCTCACCTAGCTCTGAAGTTGAGGGGGCTGAGACACTCAGCACCTTGCAAGATTGAGCCCAAAGTCATTATCAAGTCAAGATTTCAGGAAAAAATAGTTCCAGCTCTTAGACTTATTGAGGAATTGCACTGTCTTATTTAAACAGTAAAGAACCTTGGGGAAACTGAATTTCTTCTGTTACAATGCCTGCTGAGGGGGTCTGAATGACATCAATTAAGAAGAAACTTGGCAGGACGTAATCTGTTAATTTTATGTCATTTACATCCATTCTCTTAGTCATGCCAACTGTCAGCATTTAAACTGTTTAAGTTCTTTTTCTCCTTCTGTCTCTGCTGCACAGGATGGCAAAAGCTTAAGTTGCAAAAGGAAGCCATTGTCACTCTGGGCTTCAGTGAGTCTTTTCCTATGCATCCCTGTTATTAACTTATTTTCCCTTTTCTGTACCTCATGAACCTCCATACCTCACGAGTGTATCTGTCTCTATGTTTTTGCCTCTGCCCTCAGAGATTTTCTGTTGCAGCATGTCATCAGTAGAACTGCTAAAATCATGCTAAAACCCACAACATCGCAGCCCAGGAAAAAAAGGGGGGTTAAATATAATTTCAATGAATCAAACTCCTTTAGGAGGTCGGTACAACATCATTTGGCTTCATTTGCATTTTCTATCTATTTCTGGCTGCTACGAGAAAAGCTGCTTCAGGTATACTTGCAGCTAGAACTAAATAACAATCATAAATACAATAAAAAACTGGGAAAATGTTTTTATGACAGTCATGGTCTGCCTATGTTGAGCAAAAAACCATATCATATCTGTAGATTATTACTGGTATTCAGCAGTCTGAAAAAGTGTTTCATGGGATCATTTTCCAACCTCCCCCAGTACTCATACTGAACATGGCTGCTACTACCCTGGGCACACAGTCAGGCTAATAAACTCTGACCCAACAGGCCAGTTTCCACTGGTATAAACCCAGATTTAAGTTTAAAAACCCCCTTTCATTAATCCAATAGCTCCTTTTTTTCTGCCTGTAACAACTAAAAGAAAAACTAAGATTCAAATATACGTTGTTTTAAAAGCTCCACAAAACTAAGTTTATTTCCTGCTTTACCATTGTTATTTTTCAAGACTGTTCATTACTTACTTCTTCTTGGGTATTACTCATTCTTCAGCTTAGTTCTTTCCTTATTCCCACCTTTTCCTTCACTTCTCTCCATAATTTCTCTGTTTTCCCCTTTCCTCATTCCATAAGGTTCTCTTTCCTTTTTTTCCCCCTGTTCTCCATTCCTATTTTTTCTTCTCATGCACCTTAACTGATTGTCTCTCATCCTTCCTGCAACTGCATATACTCACTCCTTCCCCTTCATAGCCACTAATCAAAGGCACCAGAAATTTTCAAATTGCACTAGACAATCTCAAACCATTTATGCAAACATTGTTTCTTATTTTGACTCCAAACCTCTCATTACTTCTGTCTTTCTCT
The DNA here is from genome assembly GCF_004027225.2 of Strigops habroptila. Lineage (NCBI taxonomy): Eukaryota > Metazoa > Chordata > Aves > Psittaciformes > Psittacidae > Strigops > Strigops habroptila. Next base: position 9,996,525 of record NC_044301.2, read on the forward strand.
TCCTCAACTAAAAAAACACTCCTTTCCCTATTATTAGCACTACCTCCTTTATCCATTCACATTTCCCCATTCAGATAAATTAATTTGTACTAGACCAAAATATTTAAGTTTTGGGATAGGTAAGATGGATTTTGAAGGGAAAGATTTACTGTTGCGCCAGTCACTGCCTTGAACCTATTAAGGCTTCACCCAATCTCACACACACAGACAAAGTTAAATTTAGGAAATGGGGTTTTGCTTCAGAATTTGCAGTCTGTCAGGGCTTTCTTTACAGTGGAGTAGTTCTGAGAGTCTAAACCCACTTCTTGATGAATAAAAGACAAACCTACAGAGTCCTTCTGTTGCCACTGAAGACACCAGGTTTTTGTCCATTTATTGTTAAGTGTTCATTTAAGCCATAGACTTATCTGAAATATTGGCTGGATATAGTCCAGTTGCTTCAATAGAGTCATTGCTTAAGTTGTTGTACTTCTGTCGTGGTTTGAGACCACCCAGTAACTCAGAACCACACAGCCGCTCGCTCACTCCCCCCCTTCCTCCCCCCGCTCCCGGAGGGATGGGGAGGAGAATCGGAAGAATGTAACTCCCACGGGTTGAGATAAGAGCAGTCCCGCAACTAAGGTATAATACAAAACCACTACTGCTACCACCAATGATAATAATGATTAGTGAAATAACAAGGGGAGAGGATACAATTGCTCACCACCCGCCGACCGATACCCAGCCCGACCCGAGCAGTGATCTGGGCCTTCCGGGTAACTCCCCCCAGTTTATATACTGGGCATGACGTGCTGTGGTATGGAATACCCCTTTGGCTAGTTTGGGTCAGGTGTCCTGTCTCTGCTTCCTCCCAGCTTCCCCTCCTCCCTGGCAAAGCATGAGACTGAGAAAGTCCTTGGTTGGAATAAACATTACTTAGCAACAACTAAAAACATCAGTGTTATCAGCGTTGTTCCCAGGCTGAAAGTTAAAAAAACACAGCACTGCACCAGCTACTAAGAAGGAGAAAAATGACTGCTGTAGCTGAACCCAGGACAGTATCCACCCCTTATTCCATACCATTCATGTCATGCTCAGATCCCACATCTCTCAACACACCATCGCCCCTGTCCCATATATACAAATATATATACACCCACACCCACACACAGAGAAAGATATCATTCCCTAGTCCATGGACCAATCCCTGTAAAATTGCTGAACTCATCCAGTCCATGATGTCAGGCTCCATCTCTTGTAATAGTCTTTCAGGGCAGGAGGGACGGTATGTAGTGTTGGGTTGTTGCCTGCTGATGATACCGCCAAACTCGTCTGCTCACTGCTGAGCTCGTCTGGTTTCCTCAAAATTCATTCTTTGTTGAGGTGATGATCGGAGGGAAGTCAGGGTCAGTTGCTGGGGACCTGAAGATATCTAGCTGGTGGGCTATAAAAGTGTTATAGAGCAGGCAACAGCGTACAATTGAGTTCATTGGCTGTTTTCCCCCAAAATCAAATCCCCTTGAGGTACACATCGGACTTCACCATCTTCCCACATTACCCACCAAGTATATTCAGGTCCCTGAGCAAAAGCAACCCCACGAGTGGGTTTGCCTTTACCTGAAGCAGGAATAACCCACACTGTCTTCCGTAACAAATTCTTTATCTGCACCACAGGAACTTTTTCCCCCTCTACAGTACGTAAAAGTTCTGATTGGGCTGGGCCAGCCCTGTTGGCAGATCCCCTACTGTTGACCAACCAGGTGGCTTTTGGTAAATGTGTATCCCAGTGTTTGAAAGTCCCACCACCCATTGCTCTCAGAGTAGTTTTTAACAGCCCATTGTACTGTTCGATTTTCCCAGAGGCTGGTGCATGGTAGGGGATGTGATATACCCACTCAATGCCATGCTCGTTGGCCCAAGTGTCTATGAGGTTGTTCCGGAAATGAGTCCCATTGTCTGACTCAATTCTCTCTGGGGTGCCGTGTCGCCACAAGACTTGTTTCTCAAGGCCCAGGATAGTGTTCCGGGCAGTGGCGTGGGGCACAGCGTATGTTTCCAGCCATCCGGTGGTTGCTTCCACCATGGTAAGCACATAGCGATTGCCTTGGCAGGTTGGTGGGAGTGTGATATAGTCAATCTGCCAGGCCTCCCCATACTTGTACTTCAGCCATCGTCCTCCATACCAGAGAGGCTTTAACTGCTTGGCTTGCTTAATTGCAGCACATGTTTCACATTTGTGAATAACCTGGGCAATAGTGTCCATTGTTAAGTCCACCCCTCGATCACGAGCCCATCTATATGTTGCATCTCTGCCTTGATGGCCTGAGGTGTCATGGGCCCACCGGGCTAAAAATAATTCACCCTTATGTTGCCAATCCAAGTCCATCTGAGCCACTTTAATCTTAGCAGCTTTATCCACTTGCTGGTTATTCTGGTGTTCCTCAGTGGCCCGACTCTTGGGTACATGAGCATCTACGTGGCGTACTTTCACCACCAGGTTCTGCACCCGAGCAGCGATATCTTGCCACAATGCAGCAGCCCAGATGGGTTTACCTTTGCGTTGCCAGTTGCTCTGCTTCCATTGCTGCAACCACCCCCACAGGGCATTTGCCACCATCCATGAGTCAGTATAGAGATAAAGTACTGGCCATTTTTCTCATTCAGCAATGTCCAAGGCCAGCTGGATGGCTTTCACCTCCGCAAACTGACTCCATTCACCCTCTCCTTCAGCAGTTTCTGCAACTTGTCCCAGGGGACTCCACACAGCTGCCTTCCATCTCTGATGCTTTCCCACAATATGGCAGGACCCATCAGTAAACAAGGCATATTGCTTTTCACTCTCTGACAGTTCATTATATGGTGGGGCCTCTTCAGCACGCATCACCTCCTCTTCTGGTGACATCCCAAAATCTTTGCCCTCTGGCCAGTCCATGATGACTTCTAGAATTCCTGGACGACTGGGATTTCCTATTTGAGCTCGTTGTGTAATTAGTGCGGCCCACTTACTCCATGTAGCATCAGTTGCATGATGTGTAGAGGAGACCCTGCCTTTGAACATCCAGCCCAGCACAGGCAACTGGGGTGCCAGGAGGAGCTGCGCTTCAGTTCCGATCACTTCTGAGGCAGCTCGAACCCCTTCATAGGCTGCCAGTATCTCTTTTTCAGTGGGAGTATAGCTGGCCTCGGATCCTTTATATCCCCGACTCCAGAAGCCAAGGGGTCGACCTCGAGTCTCCCCTGGAGCTTTCTGCCAGAGGCTCCAGGTAGGACCATTCTCCCCAGCTGCGTTACAGAGCACATTTTTCACATCTGGCCCGGCCAGGACTGGTCCAAGGGCTACTGCATGAACTATTTCTCGTTTAATTTGTTCAAAGGCTTGTTGTTGCTCAGGGCCCCATTTGAAATCATTCTTCTTCCGGGTCACGTGGTAGAGAGGGCTTACAATCAGACTGTAATTTGGGATGTGCATTCTCCAGAACCCCACAACACCTAAGAAAGCTTGTGTTTCTTTCTTGTTCGTTGGTGGAGTCATTGCTGTTATCTTGTTGATCACATCTGTGGGGATCTGGCGGTGTCCATCTTGCCATTTTATTCCCAAAAATTGAATCTCCTGTGCAGGTCCCTTGACCTTATTCCGTTTTATGGCAAAACCGGCCTTCAGCAGGATTTGGATTATCTTCCTCCCTTTCTCAAAAACTTCTTCCGCTGTATCACCCCACACGATGATGTCATCAATGTATTGCAGGTGTTGTGGAGCTTGCCCCTGTTCCAGCGCAGTCTGGATCAATCCATGGCAGATGGTAGGGCTGTGTTTCCACCCCTGGGGCAGTCGGTTCCAAGTGTACTGGACGCCCCTCCAAGTGAAAGCAAACTGTGGCCTGCATTCTGCTGCCAAAGGGATTGAGAAAAATGCATTGGCAATGTCAATTGTGGCATACCACTTGGCTGCCTTTGACTCCAGTTCATATTGAAGTTCTAACATGTCCGGTACAGCAGCACTCAATGGTGGTGTGACTTCGTTCAGGCCATGATAGGCTACTGTTATTCTCCCTTCTCCATTAGACTTTTGCACTGGCCATATGGGGCTGTTAAAGGGTGAGCGTGTCCTGCTGATCACTCCTTGGCTCTCCAGTCTGCGGATCAGCTTATGGATGGGAATCAAGGAGTCTCGGTTGGTGCGATATTGCCGCCGGTGCACTGTTGTGGTCGCAATTGGCACTTGTTGTTCTTCGTCCTTCAGCAACCCCACAACAGAAGGATCCTCTGAGAGACCGGGTAAGGTGGACAGCTGCTTCCTTTCCTCTGTCTCCAAGGCAGCGATACCAAAAGCCCATCTATACCCTTTTGGGTCTTTGAAATACCCTCTCCTGAGATAGTCTATGCCAAGGATGCACGGAGCCCCTGGACCAGTTACAATGGGGTGCTTTTGCCACTTCCTCCCAGTCAGGCTGATTTCAGCTTCCAGCATAGTTAACGCTTGGGATCCTCCTGTCACTCCAGAAATATAAATAGGTTTCACCCCTTGATACCTTGATGGCATCAGAGTACACTGTGCACCGGTATCTACTAGAGCCTTATACTTCTGTGGGACTGATGTGCCAGGCCATCTGATCCACACAGTCCAGTAAACCTGATTATCCCTCTCCTCCACCTGGCTGGAGGCAGGGCCCCTCTAATAGTGATCATAAAATTCTCCACTTCTGTCTTGCAGAAAGGGATTAGTATTCCTTATCACAGGAGCTGGAGTAAAATCAGCTCTTTCACTCCATCTGGGAAACTGCTCACCAGAGACTGGAGCAGCAGCTTTCCTGGGAGGATCATCCTTGACCATTGTTCTCCTCTTCAGTTCATGCACTCGTTGCTCCAGAGCTGAAGTAGGTTTTCCATCCCACTTTCTCATGTCTTCTCCGTGATCCCGCAGGTAAAACCATAGGGTGGCCCGTGGCGTGTACCTCCTATATTTTCTTTCTCGAGCAGTAGGGCGCCTTCTGTTAATAGCTGAGACATGGGTTGGTACACGTGGGGAGCTGGATAGATCGGATAAATCATCTCTCAATTGCTTGAACTCCTGGGACAGTTTTTCCACAGCTGAAATGAAGGCAGGGATGAGATTGTCTTCGAACTCTCGGAGTTGACGAATCAGGCAATCCACTGTTGGTGATATTCCGTCATTCCAGGTCATTGATGCCAATGCGTGGGCATATGATGATGGCGCACTCCGTGTAAGTTTCCGCCACATGGGTCGTGTACATTCGACTTCATCTGGATCTACGGATGTGTTCCTGGCATCGGGCCTAGGATAGATCATCTCTAGAATGGCTGATTCCCTCAGGGACTGGATGCCTTTCTCTATCGTGGTCCAGTTGGCTGAGCGACTCGTAATATCGTCTTTGTAGGGAAACCTTTCCTTCACAGCTGCCAGGAGCCACCTCCAAAGACTGAGGGCTCTCTTCTCTCTTGCAATCGCTTTGTCAATTCCTCCTTCCTTAGCAAGTGATCCCAGCTGCTTGGCTTCCCTACCTTCTAGTTCATGACCGTTGGCCCCATTGTCCCAGCACCGGAGCAACCAGGTGACAATGTGCTCCCCTGGAAGACGGGTGAAATCTTTTCGCATATTCCGCATCTTGGTTGAGGTCTGGGGTCGGGAAGTAACCTCTTCTTCTTCTTCTTCTCTTCCTCTGACCCACGTAGTAGTGACTCTTGTTCAGATGCTGTTGCATGTAGTAATGGCATTGGGTCTTCATCTTTCTTCGCTTCGCGGGTTGCTCTTTGTGCCTCTCGTTTGCTTTTGCTTACAGGGGCAACAGACATTGTCACAAACTGGCCATTTGGTTTAGCTGCAGTGTTTGTCACTGTGGTTGGAGTGGCTGCAGTGTCTGCCACTAGGATTGGAGTGGTTGCAATGTCTGTTGCTGGGGTTGGTGCAGCTGTTGTGCTTGGGAGTTGAGTAACACCCACAGCTGCATTGTCTGTTGCTGTCGGGGTTTGAGTAGCTACTGTGCTTGTCACTGGGGTTGGTGTAACTGCTGTATTTGAAGTTGGAGTAGTTGTGTTGTCTGTTGTGGTCAGGGTTTGAGTAGCTGTTGTGCTTGTCACTGGGGTTGATGTAGCTGCTGTACTTGGAGTAGCTGTGTTGTCTGTTGTGGTCAGGGTCTGAGTAGCTGCTGTGCTTGTAGTTGGCATAGCTGCGTTGTCTGTTGCTTTGCCATCAGATCCAGAGACATTTTTTTCCCTTTGAATGTGCTGGATAGTGTTGAGCAGGGCTCTGTAGCCATAGGCCAAGCCCCAGCACGTTGCCATGATTTGTCCCTCTCTGGTATAACCAGGACGACAGCACACCTAGTTTAAGTGTTTTACTAGTTTTTCCAGATGTTGCACTTGTTCAGTGGTGAAGTTCCAAAGCACTGGAGGGGCCCACTGGCCTAGATACTTGCCCATACTATCCCACACACCCTGCCACTCATGACTGTCCAGCCTCAGGGAAAATCTCTTGGTGGTCCTCCTATATCGTCGTCTAATACTAGACCAGATTCGAACCTGATACTGCTGAATTTTTGAGATTAAACGAAATAGGATGTTCCTCGGACGGGATGGCCGTGGGTAAAACACACTCCGCATGTTTGCCAACATGCTGATCCCCAGCACAATCAGCAGGCAGGTCTCAAGGGTATTCAAAGGCCATCTAAAACCTTCAGAACTCTCAACTGCTGTTGCAAATAGGCTGGTGGGGGAACGGGGGGGTGAAAGAGAATGCTTCCTTCATAAGTTTACCCCCCGAGGAGAAATAAAAAGATATGCAATTGCTAGAATATTTCATTATATACCTCCCAAAGTATAGAGGTGATGGCCACACTGGAAGCACAAACCAGACCAGTTTCATGATCAATGAGTCTATTGTATTACAAGTCATTACCATGAAGTACAGTGAAACAAGAACCTTAGCCCAGGCCCCCCAGCCAATAAACGCTAAAACAGCAAATAGTGGCTGTAAGTAAGGTACAACATGCTGAAACTCTGAGATCAAGCGCAACACGTCTGAGAGCCAAATAATCACCATTGTGACGAGTAGTAACAATGAATGCTTATCACAAATATGATTAGACACACTCTTGTCAGATATGTTGTTGTCTCAACCCTTCATGCCCCACGTTGGGCACCACAAAGAACTGTCATGGTTTGAGCCCAGCCGGTAACTCAGAACTACACAGCCACTCACTCACTCCTCCCCTTCTTCCTCCCCCCGCTCCCGGAGGGATGGGGAGGAGAATCGGAAGAATGTAACTCCCACGGGTTGAGATAAGAGCAGTCCCGCAACTAAGGTATAATACAAAACCACTACTGCTACCACCAGTGATAATAATGATTAGTGAAATAACAAGGGGAGAGGATACAATTGCTCACCACCCGCCGACCGACACCCAGCCCGACCCGAGCAGTGATCTGGGCCTTCCGGGTAACTCCCCCCGGTTTATATACTGGGCATGACATGCTGTGGTATGGAATACCCCTTTGGCTAGTTTGGGTCAGGTGTCCTGTCTCTGCTTCCTCCCGGCTTCCCCTCCTCCCTGGCAAAGCATGAGACCGAGAAAGTCCTTGGTTGGAATAAACATTACTTAGCAACAACTAAAAACATCAGTGTTATCAGCGTTGTTCCCAGGCTGAAAGTTAAAAAAACACAGCACTGCACCAGCTACTAAGAAGGAGAAAAATGACTGCTATAGCTGAACCCAGGACAACTTCTGATGTGGTAAAAAGTGGGCACTAGTCGCTATGCAGGGTAGATAGAATAAAATGCCTTCCTATTGGGCTTAGAATGTCTTGGAGACTCTGGTAGACATCACTGCAAGCAGTTCTCATAAAGGTTGTCACAGTGAAAGAAGAGATACTGGTGTTAATATTAGAGAAGCTTTTTATGTTGACCTTCTATCAAAAAAACATTGTCCCACATGATAGAGGGTTTAATAGCTTGCACTGAAAAAAAGGGTAAAAATATCCCAGGCTCAGTTTCAAAATATTCAATACACACAGTATTTTTGCTTTCACACAGGATTCTTGTTACAGTTAATTATGAGCCAAATACAAGCAGTAGGAAATTAAAAGCAGGAATATTCATACAATGTAGCATTTGGCTTTGTTGCAGATTGCGATGGTTTCTGTTGACATAATTACTGCTGAAATCTACTCCTTAGCAGCAAGCACATTCAATATAATGCAAGACCCATAGAAAAAAAAAAAGAACAAGGATGCCAGATATCTTGGGTCAGTTGGGTGGCCAAGTAAGAAACTGTAACGGAGAGCAGATCAGAGGAGCCTGTCATCATTCTCCTCTCCTGTGTGTTTCCTTTGGAGGAGAATGCAGATGACCATTCGCCTGCTCCCACCCCCCCCACACACACATAGAATCATAGCATCATGCTCACACACTCTCAGATCTGGAAGCTCAGAGCTCTCACTAGGACTTCAAGTGGCTGAACTTTCCTCCTTTGTGCCAGAAGCAAGATGTGTCTCACAGAGATAAAAAGGTGTGTTTTACTGCTGAGGAAATGGGGAAGCATTCAAGTCTTGTTTTACTGTTCCTATAATGACAAATTACATGTTAACTTCTCAAAGGCTAAATTTTATACAGTTCTGTTTCACACAGACGACTCGTTTGAAAGGCTGTCAAAATGCATCAATAAGTTACCATTATCTACCTTGCAGGAAGTATCAAGGTACTCAGAGAAGCTAGCATTGCAATATAAGATAATTTTCAGGTGAGTTAGGAGGGAAAAAAGTGGCTATTAGGACACTGTATTTATAGCATAAACCCTTAATAATCCAACAGAAAGTTTCAACACAAAGCAGAATTTAACCTGCAGTTTGCAGGACAGAAACCCATCACTTAAAAACTCATCTAGCTCAATTTTACTAACTAACACTCTTTTGTCATCAATTCTGGCAAATACAGGCTCATTTTCCCAAACATGAGTACATCGATCTAGACACATCCTGACTTCTATTTAAGGGAGCATCTCAAACAAGGATTTACTTTAGTGTCAATAAAACCATAGTGTTAATCCCATTTCACAGATGCAGCTGACCAATTTATTACTCCAGGGAAAAGTATTTTTTCCAACCTAATGATGAACTAAATAAGCAGCAATCTCAATTGCCCATGATCAAAAATGTTTAGCCCTAGTAGCTAATTAGTAATATTTCCTTGCAGTGCCACAAGAGTATATAATGAATTTGTTAAAACTTATTATTTTTTTTAAGGTAAAAGTCACCAAGTATCAGAATCGTCTCTATATTTTCATGGCTTTGACTACAGAAAGATGTGCTTGTGAAGTAGCAACTGGACTGTAAACATTTCTTATAGAGTGTTAAAAAAATTTGTAGAAGGCTCCTGGACACATAACACTTGCAGGCAGGGCTTACAAGGGTTAGGACTGGGAGAAGTGCCATGAACTTCAACACTATCATGCTTTACCCACATACTTTGCAGCAGTATCATCATCACCACAGTGGTATTTCCCAAAAGCAAAATGCAATATTTTTTTTAAAGAATGTATAAGGTAAAAATCAGTATTCTTTTCCATAATTAAGCCTTCCAGTTTTTACTGCCAGGAAGTTTTCCATCAGCCGTCTCTGAAATGTATTCGCACTCTTCCATCCCCAGCCTGTGCTTACTCAGTCCCTGTTACCACAACAGTTTCCTCAGAAGGTAAACAAATTATTTCTCTCAAGACAGTTTGTTCAGGTAATTTCATAAGATTATCATGGGTGTTTCCTGTTTCTTCAGGTAGGCAACAGTGGAACAATTTTATTTTTTTTTTCTTTTTCCCTTTTCATTGAATCTGTTTTACACAGTGATTTATTTTTTTTTTCCTCAACTTATCCTTATGATCTAGAACCAAAGATCTCAATTACGGTCTGAAGAAAAAGGAAAGAAAGACACTGCTGCTGTGTCTATCGCTGGCATATAGAAGAATAAGGCTTAAAACCTAATGAAAATATTCTGTTCTATATTACAGTCCAGATTTCCTGCAATGATAAAGTGGTCCAGTATCTCTGTTCAGATTAACTGTTTAATATTCTGTTGGGAATATGTCACACAGATATCCAGACAAGAAAGAACTGCATTTTGGTAAGCTTAAATACAAACCAGTCACTTCCCTGCTTCAATACCCACATGCACATCATGATACAAGGTTTCTACCATTGTTTTCAGTCATTAAGTGCCACCTTAGGCAGCTTTTACAGAGCTTTCTACTGACATGAAGAACATGTTATGTAAACTACCTCTTTGGGGTGGGAGGGAGATGGCATACTAGGAATGTTCTGAAGAAGCCTGCAACATTTTGTGAAAAGGCAGAATATTGCATAGCTACAGCAGTAGTTAATTTTGATTCTTTTGTAAAAGCTATCAGTCAACAGCCAGTAGAGTTTGCTAAATGTATGACTCTGTAAGATTTCATTACCACCAAAATAAGTCTCCTCAGCTGATGAATTATCCCTGACAATTTATAGACGTGTTTTAAAGGAAGCTTGCTAGTACCATTTTTATGCCAAATGTATTTTGTCTCTTACCAAATAGAAACTGAACACCCCATCCAATATTTCTTACCAGTCAAGTCTTTCCTTATGCACAGCACTCCTTCGGGACTTGATGCTTCTTGTAACCCTGAAAGAAACAAATGTTGAATAGATTATATTATGGAGCTGAGGTTTGATACTACTTCAGATAAGCTGATCATCCTGAAAGAATATATTTGCTAGATTAATTCTCTGTAAAGTTTGTGAGCTACTCTTTCCTGCAACAATATTCCTAGTTGTAACACGCTAGCTGCTTGTGTGATCATAGACCTCACTGATGCTCTGCGTGTGCCATTTGAATGCAGACACTGGCTTCTTTTATTTTAATGCATCTTTTAACAAACATTTAAAATGTAGAAATTCAACCTTTATCTAGAGATACATCATGCTGTCCTCTTCAAGTTAACTGAGCAAAAGGGCTTCCATGACAAGAATTTAAGCCAGAAAAACATCATTCTTCCTTAAAAGTTGAAGTCCTGGTTTTTATAGCTGGTGTCTGACCTTGTAAACATATGTTTTGTACTTACCAATTACAGCCCATAGTTTTGTCCCTGTGATTAACTGTGCAGTTGATTCATAACACCAAGCTAGCTTATTAAACTGGCCCAAAGCTAAACATTTGCAATAGCTTAATCAAACATCTATAAATTACACCTGCAGTTAATTGTGGGTGTAAATCTGGATCACCAAAATTGGAAACCGGATCTTATGCACAGCCTTATGAACCAGAGCTACTCTCACATCTGCACGGAAGCCCAGGGCCCTCCCATCAGACAAGGAGGCAGCTCTGGCACACATTTTGCTCCAAATATTAAATTCACTTCATTTAGAGTGCATTTTAAGTACTTATATTTTTAGCATCAACATGCTTTTATTAAATAACTCTTTTCCGCTTTAAGCTTTTATTTGGTTTATTTGTTATTTATTTTCACCTTGTACTTTTCAGAGACATTGGTGACTGGTTTCAATACTTATCCTACCTGCTCTTTCCGCTTTATTTTTTCTCCCACCAAAATTCAAATACATTCTCTTTTTTTAACATAAATTTAAAAGCAAGCTATTAGACAGTAAGCAAAAACAAATACATTCCTATCTTTAAAATAAGGATTTATAAAATTCCTCCAGAAGATGCTAACTATATCTGCCAAGTGACATATTCCTAATTGTTGGTATGTGTAGAGACATGGAGTTCAATTGATATCTGAAATTATAAAAATCAATAAATTTTAGGATTCAATGAAGAAAAAAGAATGGAGTTGTTATGCTTGCTTTAGAAGGTTACAGGACTGACACAGCAATACACACTGAAAATGAATATGTATAAAGAAGCAAAGAAACATTCCTTTGATTGATTCACACACAATTCACTTTATCTTTATGAACCCACTCAGGGATTGATTTCCAGTGCTGGATTAATGACTCCGCCAAGTCTCCCTGTAGGCACCAGTTCACTATGTGAGGAGCAGAAACTGCTTAAAGAGCTGTAGGAGCATCTTTGCTTTGGAACTTCAGGAATTTAACACTGTGGCCATGGAGGTGAGAAATCAATGTTCCTAGCGCAAGGGACAGAGCTTAACTGCCATGCTCCACAGCCATCTTGTGGCTCTATGTCCTGACTCCTGATTACTTGACTGACTAGCCTTTCTTTAGCTACCCGTGATGAGTTACCAGAGGACAGCCAGAGCACTACTATTCTTAATCCCTATTTTCTCCAAAATAGGTGGGGAAAAACATCGACCCAGCAGTCAAATACTACAAGACACTATCTTACCTATAACATAGTTTAAAGAACATTTTGAGTATTGAAAGAGTATTGGGGGGAAAAGAAAAATCAATTATCAAGAAGAAAGCAAATTAAGTTAGAAATAAACCCCATTAAAATAGTAATCACAAGAAAAACTCAACTCCAGAGTTGTTATTAGTAGGATGGAGTAGCATTCTCAAAAGATGATAGAATCTCAGGTCTGTAAACTAATAGTAGCACTTCCTAGGTATTCAATAATGCTGAAACACCCCAACTTCACAGTACTATGGAAAAATACACCAACAGCGGTGTTTCCTTTAAATGCTGAAATAAAGATTTTAAGAGATCATATTTTCTGATGCATATCTTCTGGTGGGGAAGGGGTAAAAAATGAAACAAAAAGAGCTAAAAGGTACACACACTTGATAGCAAGAAGAAACTAAAGCTGAACAGACAAACTCTTACTCACAGCACTCTGATGGTCTTGCAATAAAAGGATAAGTCCTTTTAAAACAGAACATAAGCATCAAAGAGAACAAATAGAGGTTATAAGAGGAACAAAGAAAAAAGCAATGCATCTCAAAAGGATTCCTGCCAAGGAGATGCCAGTTTTTTTTACAGTACCACAATTTAATAAAATACATGGAAACTATTATTGTGCAAAGAATGATGTTGTAATTAGGTGATTCTATCATGTGATGATTTTTCTTAGAAAACAGCAAATTAGAAACATCACATTCCTACACCTAAGGAGACAGGGAGAAAGAGAGAATTACAGATTCATGGGAAGATGGAATACTGCTATTTTCATTCAGAGCCCATAAAATCATATTTCTTCCCTCTTCAGTACTGGTTTTTTTCAGTCTTAGACAAACAAGGTAAACTGTATGCAGTATCTGCCTCATCCTGTATTCCTTTTACAGCCAAGACTACCATCAGCATCTGTAAATCCTTGACCCCTGTGGAGCAAACACACAACCAGAGTGTATTTCTGGTAGCTGGGGACTGCATTAGCACTCTCCCCTGTTTTTGGAGGAGAGGGACCGGTTTACTAGACTGTGTGGATCAGATGGCCTGTGTCCTGGGTTCAGCTATAGCAGTCATTTTTCTCCTTCTTAGTAGATGGTGCAGCGCTGTGTTTTTTAACTTTCAGCCAGGGAACAATGCTGATAACACTGATGTTTTTAGTTGTTGCTAAGTAATGTTTATTCCAACCCAGGACTTTCTCGGTCTCATGCTTTGCCAGGGAGGAGGGGAAGCCGGGAGGAAGCAGAGACAGGACACCTGACCCAAACTAGCCAAAGGGGTATTCCATACCACAGCACGTCATGCCCAGTATATAAACAGGGGGGAGTTACCCGGAAGGCCCAGATCACTGCTCGGGTCGGGCTGGGTATCGGTCGGCAGGTGGTGAGCAATTGTGTCCTCTCCCCTTGTAATTTCCCTTATCGTTATTATCACTGGTGGTAGCAGTAGTGGTTTTGTATTATACCTTAGTTGCGGGACTGCTCTTATCTCAACCCGTGGGAGTTACATTCTTCCGATTCTCCTCCCCATCCCTCTGGGAGCGGGGGGAGGAAGGGGGGGAGTAAGCGAGCGGCTGTGTGGTTCTGAGTTACCGGCTGGGCTCAAACCACGACAGTTCTTTTTGGCGCCCAACGTGGGGCTCGAAAGGTTGAGATAACGACAGATCTGACCAGAGTGTGTCTAATCATATTTGTGATAAGCATTCATTGTTACTACTCGTCACAATGGTGGTTATTTGGCTCTCAGACTTGTTGCGCTTGATCTCAGAGTTTCAGCATGTTGTACCTTACTTACAGCCACTATTTGCTGTTTTAGTGTTTATCGGCTGGGGGGCCTGGGCTAAGGTTCTTGTTTCACTGTGGTTCATGGTAATGACTTGTAATACAATAGACTCATTGATCATGAAACTGGTCTGGTTTGTGCTTCCAGCGTGGCCATCACCTCTATACATTGGGAGGTATATAAGGAAATATTTTAGCAATTGCATATCTTTTTTTTCTCCTCGGGGGGTAAACTTAAGAAGGAAGCATTCTCTTTCACCCCCCGCTCCCCCACCAGCCTATTTGCAACAGCAGTTGAGAGTTCTGAAGGTTTTAGATGGCCTTTGAATACCCTTGAAACCTGCCTGCTGATTGTGCTGGGGATCAGCATGTTGGCAAACATACGGAGTGTGTTTTACCCACGGCCATCCCGTCCTAGGAACATCCTATTTTGTTTAATCTCAAAAATTCAGCAGTATCAGGTTCGAATCTGGTCTAGGATTAGACGACGATATAGGAGGACCACCAAGAGATTTTCCCTGAGGCTGGACAGTCATGAGTGGCAGGGTGTGTGGGATAGTATGGGCAAGTATCTAGGCCAGTGGGCCCCTCCAGTGCTTTGGAACTTCACCCCTGAACAAGTGCAACATCCGGAAAAACTAGTAAAACACTTAAACGAGGTGTGCTGTCGTCCTGGTTATACCAGAGAGGGACAAATAATGGCAATGTGCTGGGGCTTGGCCTACGCCTACAGAGCCCTGCTCAACACTATCCAGCACCTTCAAAGGGAAAAAAATGTCTCTGGATCTGATGGCAAAGCAACAGACAACGCAGCTATGCCAACTACAAGCACAGCAGCTGCTCAGACCCTGACCACAACAGACAACACAGCTACTCCAAGTACAGCAGCTACATCAACCCCAGTGACAAGCACAACAGCTACTCAAACCCTGACCACAACAGACAACACAACTACTCCAACTTCAAATACAGCAGCTACACCAACCCCAGTGACAAGCACAACAGCTACTCAAACCCCGAGAGCAACAGACAATGTGGCTACTCCAAGCACCGCAGCCACACCAACCCCAGTGACAAGCACAGTAGCTACTCAAACCCCGAGAGCAATAGACAATGTGGCTACTCCAAGCACCGCAGCCACACCAACCCCAGTGACAAGCACAGTAGCTACTCAAACCCCGACAGCAACAGATAATGCAGCTGTGGGTGTTACTCAACTCCCAAGCACAACAGCTGCACCAACCCCAGCAATAGACATTGCAACCACTCCAATCCTAGTGGCAGACACTGCAGCCACTCCAACCACAGTGACAAACACTGCAGCTAAACCAAATGGCCAGTTTGTGACAATGTCTGTTGCCCCTGTAAGCAAAAGCAGATGAGAGGCACAAAGAGCAACCCGTGAAGCGAAGAAAGATGAAGACCCAATGCCATTACTACATGCAACAGCATCTGAACAAGAGTTACTACTACGTGGGTCAGAGGAAGAGGAAGAAGAAGAAGAGGTCACTTCTCGACCCCTGACTTCAACCGAGCTGCGGAATATGCGAAAAGATTTCACCCGTCTTCCAGGGGAGCACATTGTCACCTGGTTGCTCCGGTGCTGGGACAATGGGGCCGACGGTCACGAACTAGAAGGTAGGGAAGCCAAGCAGCTGGGATCACTTGCTAAGGAAGGAGGAATTGACAAAGCAATTGCAAGAGAGATTGCAATCAGTCTTTGGAGGTGGCTCCTGGCAGCTGTGAAGGAAAGGTTTCCCTACAAAGACGATATTACGAGTCGCTCAGCCAACTGGACCACGATAGAGAAAGGCATCCAGTCCCTGAGGGAATCAGCCATTCTAGAGATGATCTATCCTAGGCCAGATGCCAGGAACACATCCGTAGATCCAGATGAAGTCAAATGTACACGACCCATGTGGCGGAAAATTACACGGAGTGCGCCATCATCATATGCCCACGCATTGGCATCAGTGACCTGGAATGATGGAGGATAACCAACAGTGGATTGCCTGATTCGTCAACTCCGAGAGTTCGAAGACAATCTCACCCCTTCCATCCTTTCAGCTGTGGAAAAACTGTCCCAGGAGTTCAAACAATTGAGAGACGATTTATCCGATCTATCCAGCTCCCCACGTGTACCAACCCATGTCTCAGCTATTAACAGAAGGCGCCCTACTGCTCGAGAAAGAAAATATAGGAGGTACACGCCACGGGCCACCCTATGGTTTTACCTGCGGGATCACGGAGAAGACATGAGAAAGTGGGATGGAAAACCTACTTCAGCACTGGAGCAATGGGTGCGTGAACTGAAGAGGAGAACAATGGTCAAGGATGATCCTCCCAGGAAAGCTGCTGCTCCAGTCTCTGGTGAGCAGTTTCCCAGATGGAGTGAAAGAGCTGATTTTACTCCAGCTCCTGTGATAAGGAATACTAATCCCTTTCTACAAGACATAAGCGGAGAACTTTATGATCACTATTAGAGGGGCCCTGCCTCCAGCCAGGTGGAGGAGAGGGATAATCAGGTTTACTGGACTGTGTGGATCAGATGGCCTGGCACATCAGTCCCACAGAAGTATAAGGCTCTAGTAGATACCGGTGCACAGTGTACTCTGATGCCATCAAGGTATCAAGGGGTGGAACCCATTTATATTTCTGGAGTGACAGGAGGATCCCAAGCATTAACTATGCTGGAAGCTGAAATCAGCCTGACTGGGAGGAAGTGGCAAAAGCACCCCATTGTGACTGGTCCAGGGACTCCATGCATCCTTGGCATAGACTATCTCAGGAGAGGGTACTTCAAAGACCCAAAAGGGTACCGATGGGCTTTTGGTATTGCTGCCTTGGAGACAGAGGAAAGGAAGCAGCTGTCCACCTTGCCCGGTCTCTCAGAGGATCCTTCTGTTGTGGGGTTGCTGACGGTCGAAGAACAACAAGTGCCAATTGCGACCACAACAGTGCACCGGCGACAATATCGCACCAACCGAGACTCCTTGATTCCCATCCATAAGCTGATCCGTAGATTGGAGAGCCAAGGAGTGATCAGCAGGACCCGCTCACCCTTTAATAGCCCCATATGGCCAGTGCAAAAGTCTAATGGAGAAGGGAGAATAACAGTAGACTATCATGGCCTGAACGAAGTCACACCACCATTGAGTGCTGCCGTACCGGACATGCTAGAACTTCAATATGAACTGGAGTCAAAGGCAGCCAAGTGGGATGCTACAGTTGATATTGCCAATGCATTTTTCTCAATCCCTTTGGCAGCAGAATGCAGGCCACAGTTTGCTTTCACTTGGAGGGGCGTCCAGTACACTTGGAACCGACTGCCCCAGGGGTGGAAACACAGCCCTACCATCTGCCATGGATTGATCCAGACTGCACTGGAACAGGGGCAAGCTCCAGAACACCTGCAATACATTGATGACATCATCGTGTGGGGTGATACAGCAGAAGAAGTTTTTGAGAAAGGGAGGAAGATAATCCAAATCCTGCTGAAGGCCGGTTTTGCCATAAAACGGAATAAGGTCAAGGGACCTGCACAGGAGATTCAATTTTTGGGAATAAAATGGCAAGATGGACGCCACCAGATCCCCACAGACGTGATCAACAAGATAACAGCAATGTCTCCACCAACTAACAAGAAAGAAACACAAGCTTTCTTAGGTGTTGTGGGGTTCTGGAGAATGCACATCCCAAATTACAGCCTGATTGTAAGCCCTCTCTACCACGTGACCTGGAAGAAGAATGATTTCAAATGGGGCCCTGAGCAACAACAAGCCTTTGAACAAATTAAAAGAGAGACAGTTCATGCAGTAGCCCTTGGACCAGTCCGGGCCAGGCCAGATGTGAAAAATGTGCTCTATACCGATGCCAGGGAGAATGGTCCTACCTGGAGCCTCTGGCAGAAAGCTCCCGGGGAGACTCGAGGTCGACCCCTTGGCTTTTGGAGTCGGGGTTATAAAGGATCCGAGGCCAGCTATACTCCCACTGAAAAAGAGATACTGGCAGCCTATGAAGGGGTTCGAGCTGCCTCAGAAGTGATCGGAACTGAAGCGCAGCTCCTCCTGGCACCCCGGTTGCCTGTGCTGGGCTGGATGTTGAAAGGCAGGGTCTCCTCTACACATCATGCAACTGATGCTACATGGAGTAAGTGGGCCGCACTAATTACACAACGAGCTCGAATAGGAAATCCCAGTCGTCCAGGAATTCTAGCATTCACCATGGACTGGCCAGAGGGCAAAGATTTTGGGATGTCACCAGAAGAGGAGGTGATGTGTGCTGAAGAGGCCCCACCATATAATGAACTGTCAGAGAGTGAAAAGCAATATGCCTTGTTTACTGATGGGTCCTGCAGTATTGTGGGAAAGCATTGGAGATGGAAGGCAGCTGTGTGGAGTCCCCTGGGACAAGTTGCAGAAACTGCTGAGGGAGAGGGTGAATGGAGTCAGTTTGCAGAGGTGAAAGCCATCCAGCTGGCCTTGGACATTGCTGAATGAGAAAAATGGCCAGTACTTTATCTCTATACTGACTCATGGATGGTGGCAAATGCCCTGTGGGGGTGGTTGCAGCAATGGAAGCAGAGCAACTGGCAACGCAGAGGTAAACCCATATGTGCTGCTGCATTGTGGCAAGATATCGCTGCTCGGGTGCAGAACCTGGTGGTGAAGGTATGCCACGTAGATGCTCATGTACCCAAGAGTCGGGCCACTGAGCAACATGAGAACAACCAACAGGTGGATCAATCTTCTAAGATTGAAGTGGCTCAGACGGACTTAGATTGGCATCATAAGGCAGCAGCAGCGGGAGTCTCCGCGTGCTGTCCTCAGATCACCATCATCTGACTGACTTTCCTCCGATCATCACCCCAACAAAGAATGATCTTTGATGAAATCAGACAAGTTCAGTGGTGTTGTCAGCAGGTGTCCTGGGTTTGGCTGTAACAGTTATTTTTCTCCTTCTTAGTAGCTAGTGCAGTGCTGTGTTTTGGACTTTAGTCTGAGAATAACCCTGATATCACACTGATGTTTTTAGGTGTTGCTAATTAATGCTTACTCTGATCCAAGACTTTTCAGTCTCGTGCTCTGCCAGTGAGGAGGGGCACGGGATGCTGGGAGGAAGCAGAGACAGGACACCTGACCCAAACTAGCCAAAGGGGTATTCCATACCACGTAACAGCATGTCCGATATATAAGCTGGGGGGAGTTACCTAGAAGGCCCATATCGCTGCTCGGGTTAGGCTGGGTATCAGTTGGTGGGTGATGAGCAAATGTATTGTGCATCACTTGTGTTTATTGTGGTTTTTTTCCTTCCCGCTTTCAGTTTTATATTCTCTCCCCTTGTTATTTCCCTTATCATTATTATTATTATTGGTGGTGGTAGTAGTGGTTTTGTATGATACCTTAGTTACTGGACTTTTCTTATCTCAACCCATAGGGTTTACATTCTTTCAGTTCTCCTCCCCAGCTCTCCGGGAGCGGGGAGGAAGTGTGGTTCTGAGTTACCAGCTGGGCTTAAGCCATGACAAACTGGAAGGTAGACTTTAACTCCAAGCTTGTTAAGTGGAAGATAATATATATTTTCGAGGTGCAAGAATATGGTAAACCTGACATCTGGCAGTGTTCAAGGTCAGATTGGATGGGACTTTGAGTAACCTTGTCCAGTGGAAGTTGTCCCTGACCATGGCAGGGGATTGGAACCGGATTATGTTTAAGGTCCCTTCCAACCCAAAGCATTCTGTGATTCTAATTTATATATAACATATAGGTCAGAAGTCAGGTTGGAGTGTGTCTTTCCATTAGCTTTAGCGACAGTGGGAATAGGCCCAAACAGATTTTAAATAATAGGAGTAATAAATGTATGGGTCTTTTAGAACTCTGAACAGGATATTTAGGATATTTTAATTCACTTTTTATAGGTGGTAAATTTTTTGTTTCAGACATACCAACTTTTTATAATTTTTATCTTAAGCAGTAGATAGTTAACATTTCTTTGTCTTCTTTTCAGACTGGTCAGTCTATTCCAGAGGCCCACAGTTGGAGTCATTGGGCTTTTACCTGGTAGGGCTTTTACCTGGTAGGGCTTTTTGACTCGTCCGGTGCACACTGAAATGTGACAGGGGAAAGATAGAGCCATTTTTAGGTATCCTTTGAACTGTTAAAATATTTATGAAATCTGCCTTTGTATAATTATGCATTTGCCAGGGTTTGGGGATTCATATAGCTAAAAGCAAATGCTTGTTTGAAAAGCAGAATGAACTTTTGGAAGCCCCCAGCCATTGCTAGACTTTGGGCTCCTGCTGACCACCAAGTCCTGATGTGGAGTTCAGGACTATGGGATGGGTCTGCTGAAGCACCTTTGATATAATAGTCACAAAGTTTTGTGTGTCTTTTTGCTAGAGCTGTAATAGGAGCTGTTTCTGCCAAGTGGAAAGCATCCCCAAGGTTATGCTGCTGTGGTGCATTGGACTGAAGACAGCTTGAATCGAATCTAGCTGAGTGGTTTTGTTTATTTTGTCAAGAATAATAACTATAATGGTTTCCAAATGACCAAACAGGACTTTAAGTGGGGATTGGAAGCTATAGAAAATTTAAATTAAAATTCCAATCTGTAGATTATTACTAGAAGGTTCCAGGAACATGATCTCTCTGCAAATAAATTTCAGAAATCAGGAATGTCATTTACCTTCTGTGATGTTTGTTTTGAGAGAAACAAATGCATTACATGTATGCCAGGTGTACAAATCTGAAAATGGGTGTGCATGTCCCATTCTCTTTGCTACTCCATGTTTAGGTCCTACATTCAAAACCTCCCAGCTAATGAAAAGTTACTTGGTATGAATTTCTTTATGGCACTGAGAATTTGTTCCAAATTTACGAGGGTAGACACTTCATAAATTTTTAAAGCAAATCAATATAGGTTCTTGTTTAATTCATGAACTCTTGTTTAAGATGTAGGGGGGTTTATAATTATTATTATTTTTTAAATAAATCTGTTTCTTCCATAGCTGGAGGTCATCTTGTAGGCTGTGTTCCTAAAAACAACAAACAAAGGCTTGGCTTCGTAAGAAGTCTGCAGTGCACTGCTCTGGACTACAGACAAATGTAACAGCATCAATAGCCATAATTTTGTGGAAATCCCTCATTATCCATGGAATTGAAGTGACCTGCCATATTAGTGAGGATTTCCAAGGACTGCTCAGCAGTAACTGCCAGATCCTGAATTATCCTGAGGTTTGCATTTTGGTGGTCTTGAGTTCCAGTCTTTCTAAGACAGCTGCATGAAAGTCGTAGTGGTTGGAAAGTGTACAGACACTTAGGTAGGTGTTGACATAATGTATAGCTCCAGCAAAGCTAGTGCTGTCAGCTCGGTTGCAAGATAAGTTTGAGCTATCTATCTCCTTTATCTGCAGTCAGGTAACTTCTGCAGTCAGGTAACTTCTGCAGTCAGGTAACTACAATAAAATGTACTGAATGTTTCTATTGGCTTGACACAAGAGGTTTGAGGTGTCAACCTCAATAATGTGGTCAAAATTTGGAGAAGCAAACTTGGGTGTGGAGCCCTGGGTGTGGAAGCTGTAGAGGTTACAAGATAAAGCCTACAACAGACTCAAGGAAACACAGATCCATGTAGAAAGCATCCCCTAAAATTGACCAATAAATCATATTGATAATTGACAATTTTGTTGGATATTTAATTTTTTCCAGGAAATATTTTCTGTGTTAAAATTAATTAAGCTTAAAGTAGTCTATAAACAGACAAATAGTAGGAACATTTACACAAATGAGCACCAGTTTTGCCTTCACTTAATTTTGTACAAAATGTAGTATGAAACACCAAAAAGAGTTAGCTGTAGACATGATTTGATGCCTAAGTAGGATAATTTTGAATTATGACATGTTAAAAAATAAAAAATCCTCTTTAGACATAAGACAAAAGAAAGGGAAGAGATGTGCTTATTATATTCAAGAACTGTGATACATAAGCATCAATGATTCCATTTGTTTTATATATTTGCTTGTCATTTTAATGGTTTATTATCAGGGATCCAGTCAAAATTGGCAATAAAAAGAACATAGCTTTACTTTGATTCAAAGTCTGCAGCAGATATGACAGCAGAAAGGATAAATAAGGCATGGAAAATATGCTGTTAATAAGGGAAATACAAGTAGTTCTAAGCATATTTCACATGTTCTTTCTTTATTTTGATTTCAAGCAGAGTGTTGAATGTACTTAAATTATTAAGTCTTAGGGAATAGTACCTTGAACACAGGTTGAAATATTACATTCTAGTGAAAACTTTGGTTTGTTCTTGTAAATCTATCCTTATAAATCATTTTCAGAGAAGAAAAAAATATTGTCCTTTCTGATTTTGTGTACTTTACAGAAATGGAATATCTTCTTTATAAGAACCTCATTGCCATTCCCTGCAATTCTCCATTCCAAGGGAGGAAACATGCAGAGAATCTTGTGGCACCAGAACTGTATATTATTCTGTCCTTCAATGCCCAAACACAATGTGTTAATCACTGTGAGTTTGCAACTGTAAATTTGCTTGTACAGCCAAGGAGGTAGTCAGGGAGCCAAGTGTCAGGGAAAAGAGGACCTTCTGTTGGACTGTGCAAAGAGGAAATATAACAGTGAGTTAGGATAATTCCGTCCCTTGGAAGGCAAACTTCCCCCTCAGCCTGCTGCTCCAAGGACAGTGTGACATGGTACAGCTGAGCATACAGCAATGACTGAGCTGTTTAACCTGGTGACACTCCTGGTGCTTCAACCAGTCATTTTCTCATTTCTTCATTTACTCATTCTTCCCAATAGGTGGACAAGGGAAATATGGTGTGGTTTGTTGTTGTTGTTTCAATCTATGCAGTGTTTTACCTACTGCAATTATTCTAGGATTGACATTTTAAGGCAGTGTCTCATTCTTGCTATTCAGCTCTATTTTAGAGAATATTCTTGCTTCTCAAAATTGCATTGCTTTTTAAAAGTAGAATGTAACAAAGGCTGCTTCATAATGCCTTGACTTCAATGGCTGTACATGGGAATTTTGCCTACCACCCTTGTAACACTCCCTAGACAGCACATTCAGTTCTGCAGGAACAGACGCAATCTGGTGTTTCGCTGCGCTGCAGACCTCTGTAGTATGTGCAGATCAGATACTCATTAGCCAGACAGAGGAAACAGAACATCTTAATTGGAAAGGGAGTTGTTTGTGGTTGTGTGTGTACTGTATGGAAAAAAACATGTTAAGAAAGCAAAAGAGAAGGAGGAGGAAATATTTTAAATTTTAGTTTCTTTTAATAACCTACCAGTTTTATTGCTCATTTTAACCAAAAGCCTAAGCTGTTGTGATTTTTTTCTTCTTTTTTTTTTTTTTAGTCTCCACTCCTTGGTTAATATCTATTTTATGATGATCCTGGTATGACTGTCAGATAGCTACAGTTATGCACTTGTGTCATGATTTAAGCCCAGATGGTAACTCAGAACCACGCAGACGTTTGCTCACTCCCTAAACTTCTTCCCCCCCGCTCCCGGAATGATGGGGAGGAGAATCAAAAGAATTTAAATCCCACAGGTTGAGATAAGAACAGTCTGGTAACTAAGGTATAATACAAAACCGCTACTCCTACTAACAATAATAATAAGGGAAATAACAAGGGGAGAGAATGTAAAACTAAAAGGGGAAAGAGAAAAAAAGCCAATAAACACAAGTGATGCACAATACAATTGCTCACCTCCTGCCAACCGATACCCAGCCTGACCTGAGCAGCGATCTGGGCCTTCTGGGTGACTCCCCCCCAGTTTATAAACTGAGCATGATGTGCTGTGGTATGGAATACCCCTTTGGCTAGTTTGGGTCAGGTGTCCTGTCTCTGCTTCCTCCTGGCCTCCTGTGCCCCTCCTCCCTGGCAGAGCACAAGACTGAAAAGTCCTGGATCAGAGTAAGCATTAATTAGCAACACCTAAAAACATCAGTGTGATATCAGGGTTGTTCTCAGACTAAAGTCGAAAACACAGCACTGCACTAGCTACTAAGAAGGAGAAAAATAACTGCTACAGCCGAACCCAGGACAGTATCCACCACTTATTCCATACTATTCACATCATGCTCAGATCCCATACTTTTTTCAATATACCATCCCTTTTTCTCTCATATATATATACACACATAAAGAGAGAGATATCATTCCTTAGTCCATGGACCATTCCTATAAAGTTGTTGAATTCATCCAGTCCATGATGTCAGGCTCCATCTCTTGTAACAGTCTTTCAGGACAGGAGAGACGGTGTGTAGTGTTGGATTGTTGCCTGCTGGTGACACCGCCAAACTCATCTGGTTAATGCTGAGCTTGTCTGGTTTCATCAAAGTTCATTCTTTGTTTAGGTGATGATCAGAGGGAAGTCAGGGTCCTGAGGACAGTACTGCTTTTGCTGACTTTTCCCATGACTTTATTCTCTGCTGATGACCATGACAACACATATCTTCTTTAAAAAGCCCAGAGTGGTGGAGATGGGCATCTAAGTGATGGGCTATAAAAGTGTTATATAATAGGCAACAGCGTATAATTGAGTTCATTGGCTGTTTTCCCCCAAAATTAAATCCCCTTGAGGTACACACTGCATTTCCCCATTTTCCTGCATTACCCACCAAGTATATCCAGGTCCCTGAGCAAAAGCAACCCCACGAGTGGGTTTGCCTTTACCTGAAGCAGGAATAACCCACACTGTCTTCCCCAACAAATTCTTTATGTGCACCACAGGAACTTTATCCCCCTCTACAGTAGGTAAAAGTTCTGATTGGGCTGGGCCAGCCCTGTTGGCAGATCCCCTAGTGTTGACCAACCAGGTGGCTTTTGGTAAATGTGTATCCCAGTGTTTGAAAGTCCCACCATCCATTGCTCTCAGTGTAGATTTTAACAGCCTGTTGTACTGTTTGATTTTCCGAGAGGGTGGCGCGTGATAGGGGATGTGATATACCCACTCAATGTTGTGCTCTTTGGACAAATTTTCTCTAAGGTTGTTCCGGAAATGAGTCCGCATAGTAGGTTTCCACCCATCCGGTGGTTACTTCCACCATGGTAAGCACATGGCACTTGCCTTGGCGGGTCAGTGGGAGTGTGATATAGTCAATCTACCAGGCCTCCCCATGTTTGTACTTCAGCCATCATCCTCCATTCCGGAGAGGCTTTAACCGCTTGGTTTGCTTAATTGCAGCATGTTTCACATTTGTGAATAACCTGGGCAATAGTGTCCATTGTTAAGTCCACCCTTCCTTCACGAGCCCATCTATATGTTGCATCTCTGCCTTGATGGCCTGAGGTGTCATGGGCCCACCAGGCTAAAAATAATTCACCCTTATGCTGCCAGTCTAAATCCAACTAAGCCACTTCAATCTTAGCAGCTTGATCCACCTGTTGGTTGTTTTCTAATTCTAAATTTTCTAATTCAGAATACCTCATCATCTTAAAAATACAGAGAGCTTAAAGAGCCATGCATCCACCTTCCAGGAGCCAACGAGCCAGGGAAACCATGAAGGTACATACGTGGAAGATGGTGGGGACAGTGGCCTGGTAACTATATTTTAAGGTCTCAGTATGTTTTAACCAGCTATGTTTTTAACAACAGATTCTGAATTCTCTTAAATTGGGATGCCCTTTGCCCTTTGCTCATTTGCTCTTTTGCTTCTGAACTTTCAGAGCTTGCATCCTCCAGCTCTTCTCCACAGCCACAAAAACAAACAGACAAAAAAAATCTGATGTTGCACAAGCTCAGAGTGCACAGCACTGCAGCAGATGTTTACAGAAACAGTAAAGCTTGCATGAAAAGGAATTTAGAAATAGCAAAAAAAAGTTCACTGCTGCTCCCATTCAGGACAAAATCAAGGTTTTTTCCTCCCTCTCTTGAACACGCTGAGATCAGTGTTCATTTTGATTGGGACTTACTTACACAAGTGCTCAAAGGGGGCCTGGCTTCCTTCTTCGTTAAACCAATTTAGCATTAACATGAATAGTGTCCATAGCTGTTTGCAAGTGTTGTTGTTTTGTAACTCAAGATACATTTTAAAGGGAGTCCCAAATTAATTTAAGCAAGATCATCAGGTCAGTCTTAAGGTTTCCAAAGAACTGCCTTATGGTTTATGAAATGGGGGGGAGGGGAGGGTGGGGTGTGAGCAGTGCCAATCTAGCTCATTGTATCAGAATAATGCAGAATATAGCTGTAATTACTGCAGTCTACGCATGCACAATATCACCATCTGTCAGGGTCCGATTGGAGAAAACCCCAGTTTCGGACCCTGTTTCAGTTCGTGATCCCAAGAGTGAAATTAAGATGCAAACAACATCAAGTACCATAATTGATCAGTTGGTTTATTACGAAAGGACAATTATTATAAAAAAGGGAAATTATTGTAATAAAGGGGATAGCGATAGGACAGATTGGAAAAAAGGATGGAAAATGAAGCAAGAATTCGGGGTGCAGATAGTCACCACTGTGGATCCAGCGGTGTCCCAGGGATCTGTCGTTGTTGTCGTCAGTGGTGGGAGTTCTTCAGGATTCGTAGTCAGTATAGGAGCAGAGTGTCCCCCAAGGGTCCGTAGTAGTCACCGGAGGTAGGTGTCCTCATCGAGGTATCCTTCTGGAGTTGTACCCTTGAAGGTACCCTTGGAGGTGTCCTGATGGAGTTGCCCTCATGGCGATGTCTCATGGAGGGTGTCCTTCAGGATCCATAGTAGTCATTGGTGGAGAGCATCCACACGGAGGTGTCCTCCTGGAGTCATCCTCATGGCAATGGCTCTTTTTGCAATTACCTTTTCCCCCTTTTATAATGAGTTGGGGGGAGTACCTCCGTTCTTCATGTCACGTATTACACGTTCCTGGTGTGTCTGCAGCAATTCTTGGGATAATGGGCAGCAATTCCTCACACCAATCCACAAGATAATGGACAGAAGAGTCTTAGCTCAGCTCTTTCCCACTCATCCCTCAGGCAACGGACAGTGGAGTCCCAGTTCAGCTCCTCACACCCTTCTCCCAGGCAATGGATATTGGAGTCTTATCTCAACTTCTCCCACCCATCTCTGAGACAAAAGATAAGTGGAATCCCATCTCAGCTTCTCATACCAGTCTTTGAGACAATGGATTGGTGGAATCCCATCTCAGCTTCTCATACCAATCTTTGAGACAATGGACAGTAGAGTCTGATTTCAGATCAGTTTCTCACACCATCAGCCCGAGAATTCTTTTCACAAAGACCTATTTGTTTTCTTGTATATTTTACCACTTTCTAAGATGTCAGACTACTTTCTGTGTGGTGCTTTCTCTGTCAGTAAGAAAGCCTCTCTCCCTAAACTGTAGGGGTGCCTTTGAAATTCACACATTGGAATTTATTCCCGTTACAAACCTGCTGATCCAAACAAGCTTACAAACAGCAAGACCCATGTCCTATATTTCCTAACCTCCTCTCTGTATACTTTCAGCTTCTTCCCACATCCTCTACTTGCCCATCTGATAACACATGCTATCATCTGCTTTGGTCTGGCTTTGCCTCTCAAAGCAAACATGGATTGAGTTCTGCCTGACTTTCCCCCTGAAGGAGCTTTAATGTAGGTCTTTTTCCTCTAGCTGAGGATTTTTACCAAACTTGGGGGAACTTAGTATCTCTGAAGCCTCTACATTACTGTCAGCTTCACTGGATTCAAAAGTTATTAGCAGGGGACCGATGAAGATGCACAGGCAGTCAGACCTTTTTGCTCTTAATCTGAACATGAAGGATGTTAGGGTGTCTCAAATTCCATTATGCATGGGATTTTAAACCCACACAGCTGATTTAGGAGTATGCCAATTGTAACTGGCATTGAGCGTCGTAGAGGGCTGCACTCACAGTCTGTACCTGTGCAAGAACAAGCCATCTTCCCAGCTGAGGAAGCTCCAGAGACATTTGAATCTGATGTAAGGCATAATCAGTAGGAGAAGGAGGAGGACAAGAGAAAATGAAAGTTGCACATACATATTGTTAGACAAAACAGATCTGTCTTATCAAAATTTAAGTCTGAAACAGTATTTGAGCTTTTACTTTTCATTTATTTCAACATTCTACTTCACGAATGCCATAATGATTCGTAGAACTCGTTAGGAACTTGTCAACAAAGTTTTAAGTTGACAAGCAGGTATTCTTTATTGCGGCGCCGGAGAACACCAAGATAGCTCCTCCTAGCGTGTTCTGTCCGAGCATCAATCAAACCATGATTATATTGGCATTAGTCATACATATTCATTATATTGTATACATATTCATGAAGTTGTTTATACATGACATCACATTCCTAGAACATTCTTCCCACATGTGCACTTTATTATGGTAGTGGTCTTTGGGACCTTTGGTGGTCGTTTCTTCATCATCTTCCTCTTCATTACCTTTTCCTTGAATTCTTGTTCTGGTAGTCTTTGAGGTCTGCGCAGTAGATTCACAGTTGAAACCCAGATAAAAGGAATTCCTGTATGCCACTATGTCCCCGCAATGTGGCTCACCAGAGCTGTGAAAGCAAAGGATGGCAACGCTGGGGAGTGTGAAGGAATCAGATCCTTCACCCAGCAGCTTCCTCCTTGCAGAAACAGGGTGATCTTCTACTATGCTTTCTCCAGGCTCTATACAGGAAAACAAGCAACCCTTTCAGGAAAACCAAATAAAATAATCTTATTTTTGGTCACAACAACATGCAGGTCTTACCTCAAATAGGCAAAGAATTGAAAAGATACAATTTTTAGAAGTGGAGAAATCCTTAGGCAACATGCAAGAATATGGGAGAGATTTAGGAAATTCAGGTGCTGCAAGATCCCAAATTAAAAAAAAATTAAAAAAGTCCCCAACTCCACTTGGAAGACAGACATTTCCTCAGAATTCCCATTTGAACATGTATGAGGTGGCCACTAGTGATGCAGAATAATATTCCTGCTAAACTAGCTCAGATTTGTGAACAGACTAGCTTCTATAGAACGAGAAGTGAGATCCTATGTGCATGCCTATGCGATCCTCTGAGTCCCTCCACAGAACCTGCCATCTCAACAACTGTATCCCACAGGAACAGCCCTTCTCATGCTTGCTGACCATTTACATTTCCCCCCCTTTCATGTATAATATAACTTTAATTTTCAACAGTTTTGCTCAGGGCCCTTTACCAGGCTCCATTGCTTTACACAATCAATCAATCAGAGCTATCCTCCCTTAGAGCACCTCACTGTCTGCTCCAACCCTGCCCAAGTTGCTTTTACCTGGAAGCTCCTCATCTAAGAATGTGTGTGTTAATGTCTCACAAAACAAATGCACACTTGATACACAGCCTGGCTGGGATGCCCAGATTTCAAGGCCAGTTTGCAAAGGTTTCCTCATGAGGGCCCAAATCTCTGACAAACAGCTTGCTGCAGCTTTGGTTTACAGAGTTTATAATTGTTCTGGGAGGTGCATTACAGAGTAATCAAAATGATAACAATTCTAAAAAATTGCAGCAGGTTGTGAGGAAAGATTAAACAGCTTGGTCTTATTCTCACTGGGAAATGAGAGACTTTTAGCAAACACTGAATTAACATTTTTAATATTATGAAAGGGAATTAATAACATGATAAATACAGGGGTGGAAATCAAGTAATAACCTATCGACAGCAGGTATTTTGCTGCTATCTGGAGGCTAACAAAAGAAGAAATAATTTTCCTTGTGAAATCTCAGTAGGGAGCAGAGCATGCATACAAGATTCATGCGAGCAAGACAGTAAATGTGTGGGGTAGAATATGTGTGGCCATACGAAGTCTTCACAACGGGCTACACACCAGGAAATCTGTGACCCATTTTAGGGGATTTTGTACAAGTGGCATTGTGCAGCAGAAGCGGACAGCGGTGATTCCCATGTGCATACCTCTAGTCAACACACACAAGAGGCAAATGAATGCTTTCAGTGATCTCAAATCCATCTATCCACCCAAAATGGTAATTCCCCTCCAGAGTGCAACACATACGGTGCTGTCTCTGTTTCTTTTCACTTGTAAGCAGAATAATTTCCAGGCAGTGTTGCCATGATTAATTTAGATTTTAAAACATTCTGGAAACCTTGACGTGATGTGAATGAAGGCTCTTAAAACATACTCCAAAGCTGCCTCCTAGTCTTTACACTAAATATAAGAAATGGAGAGGAGAAAAACAGGCAGGGCATCATTCACTTTATTGTCATAAATTTGCTTTCTTTAATCATAAATTTACTTTTTTCTAAAAAGAGAATAAAAAATAGCCTTGCATCACAACTAAATATTTGGAGTTAACACATACAGACCTGGGTAAAGTTTTCATGCCACTCCTAAACAATCAGTGTCAAACACTCTGAAAATTTCATCCATTCCTTCTCAGCACTGGGCCATGTAGGATTAATGCAACCTACGTCCAAGGCTGAATATATCAGCTAGTTCTAAGTCACAAAGCTCAGGTATTGCTAGTGTCACTGCTGTAACCACTCATATGGCTTGCCTGCTGGAAGAGCCATCCAGGTTCTTAAGTAGCTTTTGCATCTCTCCAAGTTCCTGAAGGTCCTGTGTTACCAACACCTACATTAGTAAGCTGGAGCTAGCTCAGGAGTCAGAAGCAGTGAAGAAGGAAAACAGAAGCTACAGGAATGTATATACAACCATATAGCTTGATGTCCAAGTCTAAAACCACCATCTGTACTAAAGCAAAATAACAGAAATTTCAATTTCAGAGTACATTAAGCTATAGCTGAATATAGAGCATCTGTCCACAAGGGCCAAATCCTGGTATCAAATACAGTTACTCTATTGCTCTGAAGCAAAGCTGGCAGGCAAGGAGGACTGAAAGAGTGCTGTGCTCCCTTTAAGTCACCTACAAACACGCCATTCATACAGCACCACTGTAAACCGACAAACCTAGCTCCCCGCATGCTGGTATTTTAGTAACCTTTTAAATTATTTAAATGTTTGCAAAAATTGTTGTAATTTTACCACTTCCTTTTTTTAAGGTAATTCACTTGAGCTTTGTAATGCAGAAATGACAAGATGTGGGAAGAAAGGTTAAAAGCACCAACCGATCCCAGTCTAGAGTACAATTAATACAGTACTTTCATAGGGCAGTTCTGGCTTAGTAAACATAACAATAGCTTTAATCTGAGGTTGAAATGAGAGGGCATTCATTTTTATTACTAACATACCTTGACAAAGATTCCAAGATCAAAGACAGACTGTCAGCATAATTGTAAAATAGTACTTCCTTCCCCATTTTTAATTACATGAAATAGCTTTTCTACATTATTAATAACATCCCCTACCATTAGAGTAAAACTTGATTAAAGGCCTTGCTTTATGCACAAACACAGAGAAGGTTAGCATAACGCAAGAATGAGTTAGATTTTTGGATTGCAAACAGGCAACAAACCCAAGAAAACATGCTCCCTTCAAATCCATCCAAGTCCAGGCAGTTTGAAGCAAATCTCAGTTCCCCTTTTGAGAAGTTTACATCCCCAAGAGGCAGTTGCCACAAATGTAGCTTGAAAGGCTTGTCATGCAAACGGAGAGGTATTATGGTCCCCAATGTTACCATTGCCATTTGTTCCAGAGCACATGCAAGCAAGTTACAAACTTCCATCATATCTAATGTGGTGATCACACTTATTTTTTTCAAGTTTCTCTGTAGCTGAGAGGACTGGCACAGTGCATCTTCTCTGTAGAGTAACATCGTTACTGCATTATCTCTGTTAGCAGCAGAGCAGAGAAAAAACTCTCAGAGCAGTTGTGTACAGTTTCCTCCCAAGCAGGGATATAAGCATGTAAGTAATCCAATTATTTCAGCTGGAACTACTCAGACATTTATAATTAGGCATTGAACCTGCATTGTTAAACCACACAAAACAGTAAGCATCCCACAGCAAAGTTCTCGATAGTATCCAAAGCACTGTTTTTACTAGGGTGGAAATGGAAGAAGATGAATGTGTCTGAAAGGAAAGGTCATCTACAAAATCATGGCACAACTTTCTTTTAAAAATTACTTGCTTCTGTGTGTGATGGCCATCCCTCATGATGCTTACAGACCTGGAAGTTTCAGAAATGAACAGTGCATCTTGCATTTTACTCAGAAAGTCAGTGGCCTTAATTCTCAGCTCTGTGCCTGACTTCCACCACTCCGGCACCAGCATGGAAAAGCTGCTTGAAGAGCCCTGGACCAGCAGCTGAACCCAGAAGGAAAAGCTGCGTGGTGGCCAGGGCATGGCCAGCAGCAAGTCAGGGCTGCATCTCCACCTCCTCGATTAGCAAAATCACCCTTCAATCAGATCAGGGCCAGACAAGCTTTGTCTTTTATAGACCCATGAGAGAGCCAAGACCTGAGGTGCATGTAGTTTGACTATACGATTTCCAGTATTTGATTTATACTGAATGGAGAAACACATATCATTTCAGCAGTACACTCAGCCTCTGAAAATACAGCCCCTACAGCACTGACAGGCCAGTTACACTGCTGGACCCGGTTTGCTGCGCAAGTCCACTCTCCAATTGACAAACCCAACTGCACTGTCACACATATGGTCTCCACAATAGCTCCTAATATCAATAAGAATGGAGCAAGAGAATCACAAAATCCCTTCTCTGGGAGGTTAAGATGCGCCTTATGGGTATATGGTAATTTTAGAATGATTTAGGAAGCTGGGATTGTATTTGTTTCCCATTTATGTGAGGGAGGGAAAAGGGCTCTTAAAAACTTGTTTGTTGTTTAGTATGGTCTTTTGCAGGACTTGAATTTCCTTTGTTATTCATAGAAATTTATAAGTGAAAGCTGGAAGTCAGAAATGGAAAAGAGATTTGACTAGCAGCTACAACTTGAATTTGTATGAGAGATCTATAGAAAACAGACTTATTTTGTGTCAGCCTCACATCCC
The DNA here is from genome assembly GCF_004027225.2 of Strigops habroptila. Lineage (NCBI taxonomy): Eukaryota > Metazoa > Chordata > Aves > Psittaciformes > Psittacidae > Strigops > Strigops habroptila. The sequence continues at coordinate 10,029,552 of NC_044301.2, forward strand.
AGTAACAAAACCATTAAATTACAAAACAGCTTGTCTGATACTCATGAAAATAAAATTCATAGTCCACTCCACTGCAACTAATTATTTTTTTTAAAACTGCATCCCCAAGTGATCAAATGAGACATGAGCTCTTTCATGAGAAGTAAATCCCACTAGACTTCCTTAACATCAAATGTAAAACACAAGCATTTCAACATTTGCATTATGATGTTTGAACCCCCGTCTGCACATGTAAGCATGCATTTTGTCGTGGTTTGAGCCCAGCCGGTAACTCAGAACCACACAGCCGCTCGCTCACTCCCCACCTTCCTCCCCCCACTCCCGGAGGGATGGGGAGGAGAATCGGAAGAATGTAACTCCCACGGGTTGAGATAAGAGCAGTCCCGCAACTAAGGTATAATACAAAACCACTACTGCTACCACCAGTGATAATAATGATTAGTGAAATAACAAGGGGAGAGGATACAATTGCTCACCACCCACCGACCGATACCCAGCCCGACCCGAGCAGTGATCAGGGCCTTCCGGGTAACTCCCCCCGGTTTATATACTGGGCATGACGTGCTGTGGTATGGAATACCCCTTTGGCTAGTTTGGGTCAGGTGTCCTGTCTCTGCTTCCTCCCGGCTTCCCCTCCTCCCTGGCAAAGCATGAGACTGAGAAAGTCCTTGGTTGGAATAAACATTACTTAGCAACAACTAAAAACATCAGTGTTATCAGCATTGTTCCCAGGCTGAAAGTTAAAAAACACAGCACTGCACCAGCTACTAAGAAGGAGAAAAATGACTGCTATAGCTGAACCCAGGACAGTATCCACCCCTTATTCCATACCATTCATGTCATGCTCAGATCCCACATCTCTCAACACACCATCACCCCTGTCCCATATATACACATATATATACACCCACACCCACACACAGAGAAAGATATCATTCCCTAGTCCATGGACCAATCCCTGAAAAATTGCTGAACTCATCCAGTCCATGATGTCAGGCTCCATCTCTTGTAATAGTCTTTCAGGGCAGGAGGGACGGTATGTAGTGTTGGGTTGTTGCCTGCTGATGATACCACCAAACTCATCTGGTCACTGCTGAGCTCGTCTGGTTTCCTCAAAATTCATTCTTTGTTGAGGTGATGATTGGAGAGAAATCAGGGTCAATTGCTGGCGACCTGAAGATATCTAGCTGGTGGGCTATAAAAGTGTTACAGAGGAGGCAACAGCGTACAATTGAGTTCATTGGCTGTTTTCCCCCAAAATCAAATCCCCTTGAGGTACACATTGGACTTCCCCATCTTCCCGCATTACCCACCAAGTATATCCAGGTCCCTGAGCAAAAGCAACCCCACGAGTGGGTTTGCCTTTACCTGAAGCAGGAATAACCCACACTGTCTTCCCCAACAAATTCTTTATGTGCACCACAGGAACTTTATCCCCCTCTACAGGACATAAAAGTTCTGACTGAGCTGGGCCAGCCCTGTTGGCAGATCCCCTACTGTTGACCAACCAGGTGGCTTTTGGTAAATGTGTATCCCAGTGTTTGAAAGTCCCACCACCCATTGCTCTCAGTGGAGTTTTTAACAGCCCATTGTACTGTTCGATTTTCCCAGAGGCTGGTGCATGGTAGGGGATGTGATATACCCACTCAATGCCATGCTCTTTGGCCCAAGTGTCTATGAGGTTGTTCCGGAAATGAGTCCCATTGTCTGACTCAATTCTCTCTGGGGTGCCGTGTCGCCACAAGACTTGTTTCTCAAGGCCCAGGATAGTGTTCCGGGCAGTAGCGTGGGGCACAGTGTATGTTTCCAGCCATCCGGTGGTTGCTTCCACCATGGTAAGCACATAGCGCTTGCCTTGGCGGGTTGGTGGGAGTGTGATATAGTCAATCTGCCAGGCCTCCCCATACTTGTACTTCAGCCATCGTCCTCCATACCAGAGAGGCTTTAACCACTTGGCTTGCTTAATTGCAGCACGTTTCACATTTGTGAATAACCTGGGCAATAGTGTCCATCGTTAAGTCCACCCCTCGATCACAAGCCCATCTATATGTTGCATCTCTGCCTTGATGGCCTGAGGTGTCATGGGCCCACCGGGCTAAAAATAATTCACCCTTATGTTGCCAATCCAAGTCCATCTGAGCCACTTTAATCTTAGCAGCTTTATCCACTTGCTGGTTATTCTGGTGTTCCTCAGTGGCCCGACTCTTGGGTACATGAGCATCTACGTGGCGTACCTTCACCACCAGGTTCTGCACCCGAGCAGCGATATCTTGCCACAATGCAGCAGCCCAGATGGGTTTACTTCTGCGTTGCCAGTTGCTCTGCTTCCATTGCTGCAACCACCCCCACAGGGCATTTGCCACCATCCATGAGTCAGTATAGAGATAAAGTACTGGCCATTTTTCTCATTCAGCAATGTCCAAGGCCAGCTGGATGGCTTTCACCTCTGCAAACTGACTCCATTCACCCTCTCCTTCAGCAGTTCCTGCAACTTGTCCCAGGGGACTCCACACAGCTGCCTTCCATCTCTGATGCTTTCCCACAATACAGCAGGACCCATCAGTAAACAAGGCATATTGCTTTTCACTCTCTGACAGTTCATTATATGGTGGGGCCTCTTCAGCACGCGTCACCTCCTCTTCTGGTGACATCCCAAAATTTTTGCCCTCTGGCCAGTCCATGATGACTTCTACAATTCCTGGACGACTGGGATTTCCTATTCGAGCTCGTTGTGTAATTAGTGCGGCCCACTTACTCCATGTAGCATCAGTTGCATGATGTGTAGAGGAGACCCTGCCTTTCAACATCCAGCCCAGCACAGGCAACCGGGGTGCCAGGAGGAGCTGCGCTTCAGTTCCAATCACTTCTGAGGCAGCTCGAACCCCTTCATAGGCTGCCAGTATCTCTTTTTCAGTGGGAGTATAGCTGGCCTCGGATCCTTTATATCCCCGACTCCAAAAGCCGAGGGGTCGACCACGAGTCTCCCCTGGAGCTTTCTGCCAGAGGCTCCAGGTAGGACCATTCTCCCCAGCTGCGGTATAGAGCACATTTTTCACATCTGGCCCGGCCCGGACTGGTCCAAGGGCTACTGCATGAACTGTCTCTCTTTTAATTTGTTCAAAGGCTTGTTGTTGCTCAGGGCCCCATTTGAAATCATTCTTCTTCCGGGTCACGTGGGAGAGGGGGCTTACAATCAGACTGTAATTTGGGATGTGCATTCTCCAGAACCCCACAACACCTAAGAAAGCTTGTGTTTCTTTCTTGTTAGTTGGTGGAGACATTGCTGTTATCTTGTTGATCACATCTGTGGGGATCTGGCGACGTCCGTCTTGCCATTTTATTCCCAAAAATTGAATCTCCTGTGCAGGTCCCTTGACCTTATTCCATTTTATGGCAAAACCGGCCTTCAGCAGGATTTGGATTATCTTCCTCCCTTTCTCAAAAACTTCTTCTGCTGTATCACCCCACACGATGATGTCATCAATGTATTGCAGGTGTTCTGGAGCTTGCCCCTGTTCCAGTGCAGTCTGGATCAATCCATGGCAGATGGTAGGGCTGTGTTTCCACCCCTGGGGCAGTCGGTTCCAAGTGTACTGGACGCCCCTCCAAGTGAAAGCAAACTGTGGCCTGCATTCTGCTGCCAAAGGGATTGAGAAAAATGCATTGGCAATGTCAGTTGTGGCGTCCCACTTGGCTGCCTTTGACTCCAGTTCATATTGAAGTTCTAGCATGTCCGGTACGGCAGCACTCAATGGTGGTGTGACTTCGTTCAGGCCACGATAGTCTACTGTTAATCTCCACTCTCCATTAGACTTTTGCACTGGCCATATGGGGCTATTAAAGGGTGAGCGGGTCCTGCTGATCACTCCTTGGCTCTCCAATCTACGGATCAGCTTATGGATGGGAATCAAGGAGTCTCGGTTGGTGCGATATTGCCACCGGTGCACTGTTGTGGTCGCAATTGGCATTTGTTGTTCTTCGACCTTCAGCAACCCCACAACAGAAGGATCCTCTGAGAGACCGGGTCAGGTGGACAGCTGCTTAATTTCCTCTGTCTCCAAGGCAGCGATACCAGAAGCCCATCTATACCCTTTTGAGTCTTTGAAGTACCCTCTCCTGACATAGTCTATGCCAAGGATGCATGGAGCCCCTGGACCAGTCACAATGGGGTGCTTTTGCCACTTCCAGTCAGGCTGATTTCAGCTTCCAGCATAGTTAATGCTTGGGATCTTCCTGTCACTCCAGAAATATAAATGGGTTTCACCCCTTCACACCTTGATGGCATCAGAGTACACTGTGCACTGGTGTCTCCTAGAGCCTTATACTTCTGTGGGACTGATGTGGCAGGCCATCTGAACCACACAGTCCAGTAAACCCGATTATCCCTCTCCTCCACCTGGCTGGAGGCAGGGCCCCTCTAATAGTGATCATAAAATTCTCCACTTACGTCTTGTAGAAAGGGATTAGTATTCCTTATCACAGGAGCTGGAGTAAAATCAGCTCTTTCACTCCATCTGGGAAACTGCTCACCAGAGACTGGAGCAGCAGCTTTCCTGGGAGGATCATCCTTGACCATTGTTCTCCTCTTCAGTTCACGCACCCGTTGCTCCAGAACTGAGGTAGGTTTTCCATCCCACTTTCTCATGTCTTCTCCGTGATCCCGCAGGTAAAACCATAGGGTGGCCCGTGGCGTGTACCTCCTATATTTTCTTTCTCGAGCAGTAGGGCGCCTTCTGTTAATAGCTGAGACATGGGTTGGTACGCGTGAGGAGCTGGATAGATCGGATAAATCGTCTCTCAATTGTTTGAATTCCTGGGACAGTTTTTCCACATCTGAAATGATGGAAGGGGTGAGATTGTCTTCGAACTCTCGGAGTTGACGAATCAGGCAATCCACTGTTGGTGATATTCCGTCATTCCAGGTCATGATGCCAATGTGTGGGCATATGATGATGGCGCACTCCGTGTAAGTTTCCGCCACATGGGTCGTGTACATTCGACTTCATCTGGATCTACGGATGTGTTCCTGGCATCCGGCCTACTATAGATCATCTCTAGAATGGCTGATTCCCTCAGGGACTGGATGCCTTTCTCTATCGTGGTCCAGTTGGCTGAGCGACTCGTAATATCGTCTTTGTAGGGAAACCTTTCCTTCACAGCTGCCAGGAGGTGCCTCCAAAGACTGAGGGCTCGCTTCTCTCTTGCAATCGCTTTGTCAATTCCTCCTTCCTTAGCAAGTGATCTCAGCTGCTTGGCTTCCCTACCTTCTAGTTCGTGACCGTTGGCCCCATTGTCCCAGCATCGGAGCAACCAGGTGACAATGTGCTCCCCTGGAAGACGGGTGAAATCTTTTCGCATATTCTGCAGTTCGGTTGAGGTCCGGGGTCGAGAAGTGACCTCTTCTTCTTCTTCCTCTTCCTCTGACCCACGTAGTAGTAACTCTTGTTCAGATGCTGTTGCATGTAGTAATGGCATTGGGTCTTCATCTTTCTTCGCTTCGCGGGTTGCTCTTTGTGCCTCTCGTTTGCTTTTGGTTACAGGGGCAAGAGACATTGTCACAAACTGGCCATTTGGTTTAGCTGCAGTGTTTGTCACTGTGGTTGGAGTGGCTGCAGTGTCTGCCACTAGGATTGGAGTGGTTGCAATGTCTATTGCTGGGGTTGGTGCAGCTGTTGTGCTTGGGAGTTGAGTAACACCAACAGCTGCATTGTCTGTTGCTGTCGGGGTTTGAGTAGCTGTTGTGCTTGTCACTGGGGTTGATGTAGCTGCTGTACTTGGAGTAGCTGTGTTGACTGTTGTGGTCAGGGTTTGAGTAGCTGCTGTGCTTGTAGTTGGCATACCTGCGTTGTCTGTTGCTTTGCCATCAGATCCAGAGACATTTTTTTCCCTTTGAAGGTGCTGGATAGTGTTGAGCAGGGCTCTGTAGGCGTAGGCCAAGCCCTAGCACGTTGCCATGATTTGTCCCTCTCTGGTATAACCAGGACGACAGCACACCTCGTTTAAGTGTTTTACTAGTTTTTCCGGATGTTGCACTTGTTCAGTGGTGAAATTCCAAAGCACTGGAGGGGCCCACTGGCCTAGATACTTGCCCATACTATCCCACACACCCTGCCACTCATGACTGTCCAGCCTCAGGGAAAATCTCTTGGTCGTCCTCCTATATCGTCGTCTAATCCTAGACTAGATTCGTACCTGATACTGCTGAATTTTTGAGATTAAACAAAATAGGATGTTCCTAGAACGGGATGGCCATGGGTAAAACACACTCCGCGTGTTTGCCAACATGCTGATCCCCAGCACAATCAGCAGGCGGGTTTCAAGGGTATTCAAAGGCCATCTAAAACCTTCAGAACTCTCAACTGCTGTTGCAAATAGGCTGGTGGGGGAGCGGGGGGTGAAAGAGAATGCTTCCTTCGTAAGTTTACCCCCCGAGGAGAAAAAAAAAGATATGCAATTGCTAAAATATTTCATTATATACCTCCCAATGTATAGAGGTGATGGCCACGCTGGAAGCACAAACCAGACCAGTTTCATGATCAATGAGTCTATTGTATTACAAGTCATTACCATGAAGCACAGTGAAACAAGAACCTTAGCCCAGGCCCCCCAGCCGATAAACGCTAAAACAGCAAATAGTGGCTGTAAGTAAGATACAACATGCTGAAACTCTGAGATCAAGCGCAACAAGTCTGAGAGCCAAATAATCACCATTGTGACGAGTAGTAACAATGAATGCTTATCACAAATATGATTAAACACACTCTGGTCAGATCTGTCGTTATCTCAACCTTTCGTGCCCCACGTTGGGCGCCAAAAAGAACTGTCGTGGTTTGAGCCCAGCCAGTAACTCAGAACCACACAGCCGCTCGCTCACTCTCCCCCTTCCTCCCCCCGCTCCCGGAGGGATGGGGAGGAGAATCGGAAGAATGTAACTCCCACGGGTTGAGATAAGAGCAGTCCCGCAACTAAGGTATAATACAAAACCACTACTGCTACCACCAATGATAATAATGATTAGTGAAATAACAAGGGGAGAGGATACAATTGCTCACCACCCGCCGACCGATACCCAACCCGACCCGAGCAGTGATCAGGGCCTTCCGGGTAACTCCCCCCGGTTTATATACTGGGCATGACATGCTGTGGTATGGAATACCCCTTTGGCTAGTTTGGGTCAGGTGTCCTGTCTCTGTTTCCTCCCGGATTCCCCTCCTCCCTGGCAAAGCATGAGACTGAGAAAGTCCTTGGTTGGAATAAACATTACTTAGCAACAACTAAAAACATCGGTGTTATCAGCGTTGTTCCCAGGCTGAAAGTTAAAAAACACAGCACTGCACCAGCTACTAAGAAGGAGAAAAATGACTGCTATAGCTGAACCCAGGACACATTTGCATGTAAGCATTATGTATTATTAATATTGATTAATATTATTATTATTCAAAGGTAGTAGTCTGCCTACACTCTGTCAGGTTTGTATATATGCATCCAAAACTGGATCATGAAATGAAACAAAAGTAGAATGCTTATGGTTAAATATATTTATGACTGTATTAAAAACCAAGCAAAAACTGTTCTGTCTCTCAGAACTTACTGTTCACAATGACTCCACTGTGAATTTTTACAGCATGGCACTTCTTTTGTCTACCCAGTCCTGGGAACCTTTTTTGCACATTTTCATATAGTTCATATTAAATATGGGAACTTCGGCTTCTCTCATGAGACTCGGTTCTACAGCTATTTTCCCTAAATAATAGCCATCTGTTCTGAATGACCTCCCCAAACAACTCGCTTTGTTAATGGCAACCTTACTACAGTTAATACTCAAGTTGGGATTACTCCAGCCAACTTTCCATGGGCCTCTATTGTTATGAAAACCTATCATCAAGGAATTAAATGACAGCAAGAACGTAATAAAGTAATATAGTTTTACTTGTATCATTATCCTGGGTGAGGGTGTTAATGAACGGCTATAGCACCCTATACTAATTCCTTGATACTATCATACAGGAGAATAACTCCCGTCAGCAGCTATTTTCTACCTTAATGGTTTGAGCAATTACAGTCCTTGCCCAAGCCCTTTCCCAGGTTTTTGCCCCAAATTAAATTAAGGACAGCTCTGAGGCTATCTTCGGAGCTTGCTGCTGAAGGCCAGGTGTAAAGGACATGAGGCTAAAGGACATGTCCTAAAGCTTGGACAGTTTTTGAAGGTATTTGTTTGTTTCTTTTCTTGTCAGACAGGCAAGCCTCACAGAGGTGCATTCCCAGTCCCTTGTCCCATGTGTAAATGAAACAATAAACCAGCTTTCTAAATTATCTATTCTATACTTGTCTCAATAGAAAATAATGAAGTTGAACTGCCCTTACAGTCCTTTTAGTATCCCTCCGGCAGGTTGAATTTCTGGCATGACACCTTTCCTTTTCTTTTCTCATTTCTAGAATTAAACATACATGTAAATAAACCTCTCTGAGAAATAAGATGCACATAATTGCAAGAGGTACCACGAGATGTCTGGAACATTTCATCTTTCTAAATTGTCATAGGTTTGAAATTTATACAATCAGCATTTTGTATTTTTGATATATAATGTAGCAGTAGGTATAAAACAAGTTCTTCTTTTCCCCACAATGAAAATAAACTAAAAATTTAGGTTGACATGAAGTAGTACTTCCTCTATTACTGAGAAAATCCAAGTGCAGTGATACTGTTTGGCATGGTCGTGGCTTAAGCCCAGCTGGTAACTCAGAACCACGCAGCCGCTTGCTCACTCCCCACCTTCTTCCCTCCCCCCCACTCCTGGAGGGATGGGGAGGAGAATCGAAAGAATGTAAATCCCATGGGTTGAGATAACAGCCCAATAACTAAGGTACCACACAAAACTAATACTACTACCACTAAAAATAATAATAATAAGGGAAATTACATGGGGCAAGAATATGAAACTAAAAGGGAAAAAGAAAAAAAACCACAATTAACACAAGTGATGCACAATACAATTGCTCATCACCCACCAATTGATACCCAGCCTAACCCGAGTAGCAACCTGTACATTCCGGCTAACTCCTCCCAGTTTATATACTGGGCATGACATGCTGTGGTATGGAATACCCCTTTGGCTAGTTTGGGTCAGGTGTCCTGTCTCTGCTTCCTCCCAGCTTCCTGTGCCCCTCCTCACTGGCAGAGCATGAGACTGAAAAGCCCTTGATTGGGGTAATGCCCTGGGTTCAGCTGAAGCAGTCATTTTTCTCCCTAGTAGCTGGTGCAGTGCTGTGGTTTTGACTTTCAGCCTGGGAACAATGCTGATAACACCGATGTTTTTAGTTGTTGCTAAGTAATGTTTACTCCAACCAAGGACTTTCTCAGTCTCATGCTCTGCCAGGTAGAATGGGTATTCGGGAGGAAGCCAAATGGACTCTTCTTATCTCAACCTGTGGGAGTTAGACTCTTCTGAATCACCTCCCATCCCTCCAGGAGCAGGGGGAGGAAGAAGGGGGGGAGTGAACGAGCGGCTGCGTGGTTCTGAGTTACCGGCTGGGCTTAAACCACGACGGTTCTTTGTGACACCCAATGCAGGGCATGAAGGGTTGAGATAACAACATATCTGACCAGAGTGGGTCTAATCATATTTGTGGTAAGCATTCATTGTTTCGGATTCATAGTCACTCGTCGCAATGCTAATTTATTGGCTCTCAGAGTTGTTGCAATTGATCTCAGAGTTTCAGCATGTCGTACCTTACTTAAAGCCAGTATTTGCTGTTTTAGCGTTTATTGGCTGGGGGGCCTGGGCTAAGGTTCTTGTTTCACTATACTTCATGGTAATGACTTGTAATACAATAGACTCATTGATCATGAAACTGGTCTGGCTTGCGTTCCCAGCGTGGCCATCACCTCTATACATTGGGAGGTATATAATGGAAATTTTAGCAATTACATAACTTCTTTTTTCTCATCAGGGGGTCAACTTGCAAAGGACACATTCCCTTACACCCCCTGCTCCCCCACCAGGCTATTTGCAACAGCATTTGAGAGTTCTGAAGGTTTTGGATGGCCTTTGAATACCCTTGAGACCTGCCTGCTGATTGTGCTGGGGATCAGCATGTTGGCACACATATGGAGTGCGTTTTGCTAAGACCATCCCACCTGGAAAATGCCCTATTTCATCTGATCTCAAAAGTTAAGCAGTGTTGGGTTCAAATCTGGTCTAGGGTTAGACGACGATATAGGAGGACCACAAAGAGATTTTCCCTGAGGCTGGACAGTTATGAGTGGCAGGGGGTGTGGGATAGTATGGGCAAGTATCTAGGCCAGTGGGCCCCTCCAGTGCTTTGGAACTTCACACGTGAACAAGTGCAAAATCTGGAAAAATTAGCAGAACACTTAAATGAGGTGTGCTGTCATTCTGGCAATACCAGAGATGGACAAATCATGGCAACGTGCTGGAGCTTAGCCTACGCCTAAGTGTTGAGCCCTGCTCAACACTATCCAGCACCTTCAAAGGGAAAAAAACGTCTCTGGATCTGATGGCAAAGCAACAGACAGCGCAGCTACTCCCACTCCAAGCACAGCAGCTACACCAACCCCAGTGACAAGCACAGCAGTTGCTCAAACCCTGACCACAAAAGACAACGCATCTACTCCAACTCCAAGCACTGCAGCTACACCAAATCCAGCGACAAGAACAGCAGCTATTCAAACACTGACAGCAAGATCCCAGGAGTTGACTGTACTGGAGGCTGAAATCAGCCTGACTGGGAGGAAGTGGCAAAAGCACCCTATCGTGGCTGGTCCAGAGACTCCATGCATTCTTGGCATAGACTATCTCAGGAGAGGGTACTTCAAAGACCCAAAAGGGTATAGATGGGCTTTTGGTATCGCTGCCTTGGAGACAGAGGAAAGGAAGCAGCTGTCCACCTTGCCCGGTCTGTCAGAGGATCCTTCTGTTGTGGGGTTGCTGAAGGTCGAAGAACAGCAAGTGCCAGTCGCGACCACAACAGTGCACTGACAGCAATATTGCACCAACCGAGACTCCTTGATTCCCATCCATAAGCTGATTCATAGACTGGAGAGCCAAGGAGTGATCAGCAGGACCCGCTCACCCTTTAATAGCCCCATATGGCCAGTGCAAAAGTCTAATGGAGAAGGGAGAATAACAGTAGACTATTGTGGCCTGAATGAACTAACACCACCATTGAGCGCCGCCGTACCGGACATGCTAGAACTTCAATATGAACTGGAGTCAAAGGCAGCCAAGTGGGATGCTACAGTTGATATTGCCAATGCATTTTTCTCAATCCCTTTGGCAGCAGAATGCAGGCCACAGTTTGCTTTCACCTGGAGGGGCGTCCAGTACACTTGGAACCGACTGCCCAGGGGTGGAAACACAGCCCTACCATCTGCCATGGATTGATCCAGACTGCACTGGAACAGGGGCAAGCTCCAGAACACCTGCAATACATTGATGACATCATCGTGTGGGGTGATACAGCGGAAGAAGTTTTTGAGAAAGGGAGGAAGATAATCCAAATCCTGCTGAAGGCCAGTTTTGCCATAAAACGGAATAAGGTCAAGGGACCTGCACAGGAGATTCAATTTTTGGGAATAAAATGGCAAGATGGACGCCGCCAGATCCCCACAGATGTGATCAACAAGATAACAGCAATGTCTCCACCAACTAACAAGAAAGAAACACAAGCTTTCTTAGGTGTTGTGGGGTTCTGGAGAATGCACATCCCAAATTGCAGTCTGATTGTAAGCCCTCTCTACCACGTGACCCGGAAGAAGAATGATTTCAAATGGGGCCCTGAGCAACAACAAGCCTTTGAACAAATTAAATGAGAAATTGTTCATGCAGTAGCCCTTGGACCAGTCCTGGCCGGGCCAGATGTGAAAAATGTGCTCTATACCGCAGCCGGGGAGAATGGTCCTACCTGGAGCCTCTGGCAGAAAGCTCCAGGGGAGACTCGAGGTCGACCCCTTCGCTTTTGGAGTCGAGGATACAGAGGATCTGAGGCCAGCTATACTCCCACTGAAAAAGAGATACTGGCAGCCTATGAAGGGGTTTGAGCTGCCTCAGAAGTGATTGGCACTGCAGCACAGCTCCTCCTGGCACCCCGGTTGCCTGTGCTGGGCTGGATGTTGAAAGGCAGGGTCTCCTCTACACATCATGCAACTGATGCTACATGGAGTAAGTGGGCCGCACTAATTACACAATGAGCTCGAATAGGAAATCCCAGTCATCCAGGAATTGTAGAAGTCATCATGGACTGGCCAGAAGGCAAAGATTTTGGAACGTCACCAGAGGAGGAGGTGATGCATGCTTGTCCTGGATTCAGCTACAGCAGTCATTTTTTTTCCTTCTTAGTAGCTGGTGCAGTGCTGTGTTTTTGACTTTCAGCCTGGGAGCAACACTGATACCACCGATGTTTTTAGTTGTTGCTAAGTAATGTTTACTCTGACGAAGGACTTTCTCAGTCTCATGCTCTGCCAGGGAGGAGGGGAAGCCGGGAGTTACATTCTTCTGATTCTCCTCCCCATCCCTCTGGGAGCAGGGGGAGGAAGAAGGGGGGGGGGAGTGAGCGAGTGGCTGTGTGGTTCCGAGTTACCGGCTGGGCTTAAACCACAACACATTCAAACAAAAAGAAATTGAATTACCCAAGAAAGTTCAAAAGAAGGCCATGCTTAATTTGACTCAGATTTGATTGAATTTCACCCTCATTCATTAAAAGGTTTGAAAACTTTCTGACACCCAAAAATTGACTCTTCACTTGCAGAGCAGGGGCCATTTTTCACAGGCTAGATTTCCTATACAACTTTTCTCACAAACCTATCAACTGAACTTGTACAGTCACCCAGGTGCCGCATGCCGGTCAAAGGCTGGAGTGCGGTTTTTCTCCTATTCTCGGGAACAGAATTAAGACTCAAAACGGAGTCAAGCGCCAAGGAACTTTATTTGCCCACCAACAAGTGCCCACTGACAAATTCCAGAGAGAGAGAAAAGAAGGAACGTAAGAGGAAAGAATAAAAGAGTTCATAGCAATAGCTACCACCCTGGAGCTGTGGCATCCCAACAGTCTGATTAGTTCCAAGTCCAGTGGGGGAGATGTTCTTCCTCCTATGCTGGTTGGTGCTGTGCTTTTATAGAGTTGCAACCACATCCTCCACCCGGTGGTGGTGCACACTCCCAATACTGTCACTAGGGGGTCTTCTCCCCCCCGTGGTTCTGTAAGGCAAACATCCTGCACCAAGGTGTCAATTGGTGAGCGATGTGGAGACAGATATCATTCACAAACATCTGCTGTGGGGGTGGTGTCGGTTTTCCTGCCATACCGATGTGGAGACAGACATCCTGCTGTGTTGGTGGTATTGGCAATGTCGGTCTTCCTGCCATAGCAATGTTGAGCCAGACATCCTGCTGTTGCAGTGGTGCTTTCACTGACAAAGCCTCTTACACCAAGCACTCATAATCTGCATGTTAGTAAATTATGCTTGTTGTAATAATGATGCCTGGTGATGTCCACCCACAGCCAGCTGACATAAAACCTCCAAAACATCTTATGTGCATGCACACATCTCCATTTCTGCAGCCACTCGTAAGACTAACTTGTGCTCAACGCACACACATGCAACTATTTAATTAACTAGATTATCAGGTTATTATAAAATCATAGTTTACTTTGCCTTGACTTCAGCAGGGCTGGCATTTATGCTTGAATTAAGCGCTGTACTTTGTGTCCTATAACTCATATGAAGTAGGCCAGAATTGTTATCTCTGTGCACTTCACAAATGGAAAACTGAGGCAAAGGACGGTTAAGTGACTTGCTCAAGGACACCTGAAAGGTTAGAAATGATGTTGTTGTGACTGATGAATAAGAGAGTGGCTGAATAACCCCTTATTTAAAGCCCTTAAGTACGTATACTGAAATGGATTAAAAATAGGCTCTTTACTTTTCAAAAGGCTCATTGGAATTTTCCAATTTTCCAACATTTTGTGCTTCTTTACTATTACCCTCTACCATCAGCAAAGTTCACACACAAAAAAGTGATATTTAACATTAAAATATTTAAAAGTTATTCTGATGTCAGTGATATTGAACTAACTTTAAAACAAATTCAAAGATAAGCTTTATCATCTAACCTCCATGTGTCCCACTATACCTTTGTGTGAAAGCTCCCAGCATTAACTTTTAGGCAGGCAGCACCACCACTGCATGCAGAATCGGACCTAAAGAACATCAGCGACTTGCCCAGCCGAGGCGATGCCCTACCCCAACTATTCCTATCTTCACCACAGCAAGTCAGAAGTGTAAACCTGCCTTTAAAGATCAAATTCCTTTTGTTTGCACCTAGATGTTTTCTTAGAGCATCAATTCAGGCTTTCTAAGTATACATCCATACAAATCAATGCATGATAGATAGTCCAAAAGCAGTCAAATTAGAGTAGTCTCAGTATACAGGACTCTCCAGGTGTTGAAAAGATCAAATACATGTGCAACATTATATGTAATAAATGTAATATGTAATGAAAATTGGAAGCCAAGAAAACTTCAGGCATTTTCTATTGTACAATATGCTAAGTGACTCAAAGTCACAGGGAGCTACATCACAGCTATAAATAATTCTGATTTTAAGGCTACAGTTAAATGAAAACAGAAAATACAACTGTCAGCACCTATGCTACTTGTCTTACTCTATATTCTCTTACAATTGACCTTGAGAATACTTAATATTAGCCTAAGGGTGGAAGGAAATGTTCTTCTTCACTACAATCATTTAATAATAGCTCGTCCTCCTTCTGCTCGATATGCAAGCAGACACTGCTTTTATAATCCCTTCAGAAGGTGCTTTGTTCATACAGTTAGCTACTGCATAAAGCATAGGGACTGCATATGCCAAAGATACAAAACTAATACCAGTGCTGGGCATCCAGTATTCAGATAGAATAAATCGCAGTACCCCAGCATAGCACGATACCATGAAACACCTCAGCTGTCATTCAGCACAACTATGTGGAAAGCTGCTTATGGGGTGGGGGCTCCTGCCCCTCAACTGGAGGGAAAAACCAAACACATCGTTAAATCAAACCACTAAGTGAATTTTGATTCAACAGGCATTTTGTCAAGAAAAAAATGTCTGCGAGCAGTTTGGAGATGGGATGAAATCAGATTGTTAAACTGTATTTTGCTTATATTTATAAAATGCTACAGCTTGACATTGTCATACGTTTGCTGATAGATGATGAAAAGGAGGCTCAGGCTTCCCAGCACCAGGAGCAGCCCCTGAACCCTGGAGCCACAGTGCCCTCTCCTGAGCTTCCAGCACACTTGGCACGCAGAGGAAAACAACCTGCTTCTGCAGAGTGCTCCCATAAAGCAGGCACAACATCTACAAATGCAGTTCAGGCATGTTGGGTAAACTTTTCTGGTTTGCAGCCACACTGAGAAATGGCAGAGCAGTCTAATGCAGGAAATACCACTGCCTGCTGCAGTCCTCTGTCTTTCCTTGCTAGAGATTAAAAAGCACAGATTTTCAGCAACAGGCAGAAGCTGGATCCTTCCAGAAGGATGGAACATGAGCAGTGATGCTGTCTCAGGTTACTGTCCTGTAAATACAATTAGAACAACTTGAAATCAGCAATCTGCAGGAAAACGCTCGCTCTCTCTCGAGTGGGAGCTTATCCAGGATGCTGCAGGGTGACAAAACAAGGTCTGTAAAAGGAATGGGGAGCTTTGCTTTCCTGTACCACAGCAAGCAGCGCAAGAATTATTCAACTCAGTAACATCAGGGGCAATTTTGAAGATACGCTCTTACAGCAATGCATAGCTGCTTCGTAATTCCAGAGGGGGAAACGCATGTGCATTCACATCTAAATTACTGTGATTTCTAGAATAGTCATAATAAGCATATAGACCAGCAGCCAGGGAGAAGGCCATTTGTGACTGGAACTAATGCAACCACATACATCATTCCGCCAGGCAACAAACTTCAATGGTAGAGATCTGGATGTAAATTGTATAGAGTGTATTTCCCTTAAAAGCCATTTCAGCCATTCAGTCAGCTAAATATAGGTTTAATTTTCAATAAAGCCAGTTAAATACTGCTTATCTTTATTCTGTCTATTGCAAAATGGTCTCTTGGAATATTTTTTTCCTCATTTTCCCCTACTCTCACATTTTCCAAGCCCTTTCATTCAACCCTGATTTACAAGCTCATTCCTACTGAAACAGTTACAAGTTCTTTCCCATCTTTCTTCCAGGGTCCATGAGGACACACATATGCCATGCAATTCAGTTTCGGAGGACAGTGAGTTTAAGCAATGAATAAACCAGTTTTGTTTCTTTCTCTTAATGTTTAGCACTGCATTTTCCCTTCTCTGATACGCTATAATTGTGATACACACTATAACTTGATTTAAACAGAAATCATGAGTCACAGAGAACAAGATGACAATAAGCTGACTTTTGGCCAACAAGTCTTTGCTGCAGCTCTAACATACAAGAAGCTTAAAAGCTTTTGAATTAAAAGGATTTCTGCAGTGCTGTAATGGATGGGAACCTAGCTGAGAGTTGATTCCCTCTCATGACTGAGAGACATAAGAAAGTATATTTTTGTTACAGTGTATTTGGTAGAGTATATATGTTTATGTTCATCATGACTGTTTGTCTGAAAGAGGAAAACATAGGTGTGCAGCTGTTCTATGACCTTCATAATTGGCCACACCAGGGCACCTGGCCAACACTCTCAGCATGGACAGCAGTGAGATCATGAGAAACTGCAAGGCCCCATGAGTAAACAATTAGAGATCTGGCATAAAGCCAGTTGTTTTTCTAAGGGTATAAAATCAGGACCCTCTTGTGGCCAAGAGAGAAGCCTCATCTATGGGTGGATGTACCGCATAGGAATTTTCCCAGTTACCTGAGACACCTGGCATCGGCTGCAATGGGTCTTCCCAGGTGGAAGTGTGGGTCTGGATGATGATTCAGTGGTAACTGGTGATGTATTTCTTCTTAATCTCTGTTCTCTCTATGCAGTAATGATTTGATGCATTGTTAATTTTCCTCTGTACTTTACTCTCTATATATAGATCTCTGATTTGCTTCATTGTACTTATATACTGTGTATATAGAGATATATACTCGAGTCACGTTAGTGTGCTTATTCGCTTTAGTGTACTTTTTTAATAAACTGCGCATATTATACAGCTAGTGTGTGGTCATTTTGTGGCATACCCTGCCTGTCAGCAGAACAAGTGCAAAGAGCCGATAGACAGAAAAGGGCACAAGTTCATACTCTATCTATCTTGAGGATCCATCTCTTCCACTGAGTTCCCAGGAGAGACACTCAGTTGTTCCTTTCTTGCAGGCACCTTCCTCCATGATGCTTTGATCTCTTCCATTTACAAATAGTTCTTTCCTTATGTTTTAAACTGACCTTAAATTAATGCTACTGTTCTATTAAGCAACAGCAAGAACTTCAACTACCAAAGCACCTTTTCATGCCAAAACATCTGTGTTTGTGCAACAGCAACAACAATTAATGTGAACACAGCTCTGGGAATTGTGTTTGTTTGTTAATTAACTGCTGCTGTAGAGCTAGCAGGCAGAGTACAAAACATGGCATTCCTACAGGGCATAAACAAATACTTATTTTTCTTATGCAAAAAATCCCAATGGAAGACACATTGTTTGTGTTTGTTTCATTGATGGATGAAGTAGTTACACTTTCTGTCAGGTATTTTGGGGTAGGGTTTCCTCACCTGAGCTCTGCCAGGCAGTACACTGGAGTGGATGAACAGAAAAGCAGGTTGGGTTTCTGTATTTCTGAGCCCTCTGAGCTAGGTCACCCCTGGAGTAAGGTAATGTCTGCTCTAAAATGAAGTGTGATAAATTTCTGAAGGGGATTATATGATACGGTTTTCTGTGATAGCAAAAGACTGAACTCAATGACCCAGAAAGCCCCTTTCTGGTCCTGTGTAGCTAAAATGCTACTTCCCAGGCAGCAGTTATTAACAGCTGTAAGCCACTAGCTATAAGAGAACAGTCTGAAGCAACCTGTGTAGCAGGTGATGCTGACAGGAAACATGCAGCATCCTTTTGGGAACCACTTAAATCGTCTCTCTGTTGCTCTGGAGATCGTGGCCATTCAGGGTATCCGGATAATGGGACAGCAGGAACAGCTCAATGTAACTAGAATCTACAGCCTGAAACCTTCTGGCTGAGCTCTGCGCATCAAACTCACTGAAATATTCCCCAACTAGGAACTGATCCATAACAATAACCTCTCCCTGTGGCTCACTGCAGAACCCCTTTTGCTATCCTGGATCCCGGGATGATGCTGTAATTGAGTCCATCCATTACCTTAAAATGTTCTCCAGTTTATCCTGCCTTTATCACATCTAGCCATTGTAAAAATCTCTTCTGTTTCACATCTTCCCTGTGCTTTCAACAATGTTATTACTCCTATAATAACGAGGACACTGAGTGAAAGAACCTTCATATAAATCATTACAACAGAAAATGCTCCAGAGATGCATACAGCAAGGTCACAGTGCCCTCTGTTGAAATTTGAGGTGCTGAAGTAATTTTTAAACTTCTTATTTCTAAGGACTAAAGGTTAATTATTTAATATTTTTTAAATGCAACAGCTCTTTCCAGACATTAGAGAAGATTGCTATTTTTTCATGGATTACAGCATACATATTGAACTAAGTTTAATTAGCTGTCAAAGAGACAAATCCTTACATCTCTAAAGTCAGGGGGGCAGCAGGGAGGGGCTGCAAATTCTGAACCCAAATACGCCTTTGAAACATGAAGACTTGCCCCAACACTAATCGCAACACACTGAGCCCTTGTAGCAACTGTGTCATCAAATCTACATGCAAGCCAAGGCAGCTCTCGCCCAGTTCTCAGTGACTGTCACACCAGCCACTTCCTTCCATAACCTCTGCCAACCATAGCAAACTACCACTCCTTAAGAAAAATTACTACAAAATTACTAGTTCTTCCTCAGCAGAACTGGTTCAGCTGAATGAGGTGCTGAATGCTCTGCAGAGATCACTAAAATTTACCCTCTACGCTGTAAAGGACTCCCCTAATGCAGAACTCATCCTATCTCTGCAGCATATTAAAAGCTTAAAATACAAACCATTCTTCTGTACTTATCAGATCGTGCCACATCTTGTTTTAAAAATCCCAGGATGACACTCCATGATTACACCACATAGTTTTTGATGCACAAACACAGACCCATACTTTAATTAGTCCACTTTGCTTGGAACACATTGCCCCAGAGATGAGTCAGGGACAATGTTCACTACAAGTGTCATACTCTGCATTCAGCAAGTCTATTCTTAGGTAGGGGAGGAAAATTGGATGGTGTGAGAAACATATACTCTGCCCCTGTTCAGCCTGGATTAACCCTCAGTGGGGTGGAATCTGGGGAAAACATCTTTTGATGGCCACTGTCAAGGAGGGAAGGTGTGGAATGAGCAGCTCATGCCAGCTGCCCCTTCGCATGAAACATGGAGGGGTGGCCCTGTGAGGAGAGCAGTGCAGGGCAGTGGTGTCCTTCTCTGGCTGTTTGTCCTCATGGCCAAGCAAAACCTCAGCAAGTGCCATGTGTGAGAGACAATGAGAGCAACTTTAAGTTAACATCTAGTTCCAAAAGTACAAAAGAAGATTGGCCTGTGTAATTCATTTATTTGCTTTCACTGTTTAACAACAGCACAATGCCCCCTACAGAGATGTTCACCATGCAGATGACAGTAAGGAGCCTGATGACTCAGGAGTAAAGCCCATTTATTTGCTTGAACACGTTTTTATCATATGTGTGACACTCCAAAAGCAAAGGCAAGCAAGACTCTTGAAAACATATTTTCTAGTAAAGATAATGTTTTCTACCTCAGTGACAGTGACAACACCAAATCCAACTTATAAGCATTCTTCTCTGAGTGAATTGTCACCATTTTGGCACCCCTAGCAAGCTGGGGCAGGTACATGAGGCCCTGTTAGGATAACATGATGATGGAGTCTGAGCATACTCTAAGGAACAATAGCTTTAATTATGGATATACTTCTCCCTAAGCACAAAGGTGGCGATAAAAAGCAAAGTGAGTAAGACCTCTTCTGTTAGCAATTTCAACACCAACAGTGATTTAAGGACATATTACCACTGTGCTGTGGTTTAAGCCAAGCCAGTAACTCACAACCACGCAGCCACTCGCTCACTCCCCCTGGTTCTTCCCACTCTGCTCCCGGAGGGATGGGGAGGAGAATCAAAAAACTTTAAACCCAACAGGGTGAGATAAGAGCAGTCCAACAACTAAAGTATAATACAAAACTAATACTACCACCACCACCAATAATAATAATGATAGGGGAAATAACAAGAGGAGAGGATAAAATTGCTCACCACCCGCTGATCGATACCCAGCCCAACCCAAGCAACGATCTGGGCCTTCCGGGAAACTCCCCCCGGTTTATATACTGGGCATGACATGCGGTGGTATGGAATAACCCTTTGGGTAGTTTGGGTCAGGTGTCCTGTCTCTGCTTCCTCCCAGCTTCCCCTCCTCTCTGGCAGAGCATGAGCCTGAGAAAGTCCTTGATCAGAGTAAACACTACTTAGCAAGAACTAAAAGCATGAGTGTTGTAAGAGTTGTTCCCAGCCTGAAAGTCAAAAACACAGAACTGCACCAGCTACAAAGAAGAAGAAAAAATGACTACTACTGCGGAACGCAGGACAGTATCCACCCCTTATTCCATACCATTCACGTCATGCTCAGATCCCACATTTTTCAATATACCATCGTTTTTGTCTCATATATATATACACTTATACATACATATATACACACATATATAAACATATATATAAACACACCCACACACACACAAAGAGAGAGATATCATTCCTTAGTCCATGGACCAATCCCTAGAAAGTTGCTGAATTCATCCAGTCCATGATGTCAGGCTCCATCTCTTGTAAGAGTCTTTCAGGGCAGGAGGGATGGTGTGTAGTGTTGGGTTGTTGCCTGCTGATGACACCGCCAAACTCGTCTGGTCACTGCTGAGCTCGTCTGGTTTCATCAAAATTCATTCTTTGTTGGGATGATAATCGGAGTGAAGTCAGGGTCAGACGATGGTGACCCGAGGACAGTTCTGCTGCTAATGGCTTTTCCTGTGACTTCATTCTCCGCTGGTGATCATGACAGCACATATCTTCTCTTCAAATCCCAGAGTGGTGGAGATGGGCATCTAGATGATGGGCTATAAAAGTGTTATAGAGCAGGCAACAGCATATAATTGAGTTCAAAGGCTGTTTTCCCCTGAAATTAAATCCCCTTCCCATCTTCCCGCATTACCCACCAAGTATATCCAGGTCCCTGAGCAAAAGCAACCCCACGAGTGGGTTTGCCTTTACCTGAAGCAGGAATAACCCACACTGTCTTCCCCAACAAATTCTTTATGTGCACCACAGGAACTTTATCCCCCTCTACAGGACATAAAAGTTCTGATTGGGCTGGGCCAGCCCTGTTGGCAGATCCCCTACTGTTGACCAACCAGGTGGCTTTTGGTAAATGTGTATCCCAGTGTTTGAAAGTCCCACCACCCATTGCTCTCAGTGTAGTTTTTAACAGCCCATTGTACCGTTCGATTTTCCCAGAGGCTGGTGCATGGTAGGGGATGTGATATACCCACTCAATGCCATGCTCGTTGGCCCAAGTGTCTATAAGGTTGTTCCGGAAATGAGTCCCATTGTCTGACTCAATTCTCTCTGGGGTGCCGTGTCACCACAAAGCTTGTTTCTCAAGGCCCAGGATAGTGTTCCGGGCAGTGGCTTGGGGCACAGCGCATGTTTCCAGCCAGCCGGTGGTTGCTTCCACCATGGTAAGCACATGGCATGTGCCTTGCCCGGTCGGTGGGAGTGTGATATAGTCTATCTGCCAGGCCTCCCCATACTTGTACTTCAGCCATTGTCCTCCATACCAGAGAGGATTTAATCGTTTGGCTTGCTTACTTGCAGCACGTTTCACATTCGTGAATAACCTGGGCAATAGTGTCCATTGTTAAATCCACCCCTCGATCACGAGCCCATCTATATGTTGCATCTCTGCCTTGATGGCCTGAGGTGTCATGGGCCCACCGGGCTAAAAATAATTCACCCTTTTGTTGCCAATCCAAGTCCATCTGAGCCACTTCAATCTTAGCAGCTTTATCCACTTGCTGGTTGTTCTGGTGTTCCTCAGTGGCCTGACTCTTGTGTCTCTGTCCCAACACCAGCAGAGATGGGAACTAGGTGGTACTTAAAACTGATAAGCTGCATACTTGCTGCCCTGAGCCAAAGGCCTGTCATCTTTTCACAAAATGCTGTCCTTTGTGCGAACTTTGCTTCATTATAATGCATTTTAATATGAAAACACACCTCCACCTCCAATGCTACCTGCCTCCAAAGTGAGACCACCCCTCTTTGAGCATGCTCTTTGAATTTGTTGTGGCATATACCTTTAAAAGCGAAGCGAGGAAAATTTACACCAATAACAATAAAGGTATGTATGACTAGAGTCACTCAAGCTCCACCTTGAAAGTGAAAAATACTATAAAAATGACCCAAAAAGTGGGGGGCTTTAGGGAAGACATCATCGTGGACGAGCCGAGGAAAACCCCATCAGCTGACTACTCTCGACTCCTGGGACCGGTCGACGGGCTGGACCTTTCTTCCCCCCCATAGGGACGCCTTTGGGTAAGACTTGCACTGTATCCAGTGCTTCCCCGGGAAGATCAGGAATCTCTATAGAGAGTTACTTTTTACTTTTATACTTTAAAGCCAGGCTGTATTACTCATAACTTTGTCGCGGTTGTATACTTTATTATTTGCACGTGCTTTTGCAGACAGTGTATTTATCACTGGCAATCCACAAGAACCTGTATCTGTTGCTTTAATAAACTGCACTGTTTAAGTAGCTAATCGTAAATCTCTCACTGAACGCGACCAGCTCCCTCAGCATGGCGGTGCTAGTTCGTGAGCACGATTAGACTGAAGGTGCAGTGCACTATTAGTGCATCCGGAATCGTGATTATTCAACATACTGAATGCGACCGGACTGATAGTGGCAAATTGGGCATCACTCAGAATCTAAGCCTAGCCGCACCCAGCCCCTCTAATATCTGAGGATCAGCTGGAAAGCAAGGGGGTTTATTTTCTGCCAAATTACTTTACCCTTTCACGCAACAAGGTATCAAGGGGTGAAACCCATTTATATTTCTGGAGTGACAGAAGGATCCCAAGCGTTAACTATGCTGGAAGCTGAAATCAGCCTGACTGGGAGGAAGTGGCAAAAGCACCCCATTGTGACTGGTCCAGGGGCTCCATGCATCCTTGGCATAGACTATCTCAGGAGAGGGTACTTCAAAGACCCAAAAGGGTACCGATGGGCTTTTGGTATCGCTGCCTTGGAGACAGAGGAAAGGAAGCAGCTGTCCACCTTGCCCGGTCTCTCAGAGGATCCTTCTGTTGTGGGGTTGCTGACGGTCGAAGAACAACAAGTGCCAATTGCGACCACAACAGTGCACCGGTGGCAATATCGCACCAACCGAGACTCCTTGATTCCCATCAACAAGCTGATCCACAGACTGGAGAGCCAAGGAGTGATCAGCAGGACCCGCTCACCCTTTAATAGCCCCATATGGCCAGTGCAAAAGTCTAATGGAGAGTGGAGACTAACAGTAGACTATCGTGGCCTGAACGAAGTCACACCACCATTGAGTGCTGCCGTACCGGACATGCTAGAACTTCAATATGAACTGGAGTCAAAGGCAGCCAAGTGGGATGCTACAGTTGATATTGCCAATGCATTTTTCTCAATCCCTTTGGCAGCAGAATGCAGGCCACAGTTTGCTTTCACCTGGAGGGGCGTCCAGTACACTTGGAACCGACTGCCCCAGGGGTGGAAACACAGCCCTACCATCTGCCATGGATTGATCCAGACTGCACTGGAACAGGGGCAAGCTCCAGAACACCTGCAATACATTGATGACATCATCGTGTGGGGTGATACAGCGGAAGAAGTTTTTGAGAAAGGGAGGAAGATAATCCAAATCCTGCTGAAGGCCGGTTTTGCCATAAAACGGAGTAAGGTCAAGGGACCTGCACAGGAGATTCAATTTTTGGGAATAATATGGCAAGATGGATGCCGCCAGATCCCCACAGACTTGATGAACAAGATAATAGCCATGTCTCCACCAACTAACAAGAAAGAAACACAAGCTTTCTTAGGTGTTGTGGGGTTCTGGAGAATGCACATCCCAAATTACAGTCTGATTGTAAGCCCTCTCTACCACGTGACCCGGAAGAAGAATGATTTCAAATGGTGCCCTGAGCAACAACAAGCCTTTGAACAAATGAAACGAGAAATAGTTCATGCAGTAGCCCTTGGACCAGTACGGGCCGGGCCAGATGTGAAAAATGTGCTCTATACCACAGCTGGGGAGAATGGTCCTACCTGGAGCCTCTGACAGAAAGCTCCAGGGGAGACTCGTGGTCGACCCCTTGGCTTTTGGAGTCGGGGATATAAAGGATCCGAGGCCAGCTATACTCCCACTGAAAAAGAGATACTGGCAGCCTATGAAGGGGTTCGAGCTGCCTCAGAAGAGATTGGAACTGAAGCGCAGCTCCTCCTGGCACCCCGGTTGCCTGTGCTGGGCTGGATGTTGAAAGGCAGGGTCTCCTCTACACATCATGCAACTGATGCTACATGGAGTAAGTGGGCCGCACTAATTACACAACGAGCTCGAATAGGAAATCCCAGTCGTCCAGGAATTGTAGAAGTCATCATGGACTGGCCAGAGGGCAAAAATTTTGGGATGTCACCAGAAGAGGAGGTGACGCATGCTGAAGAGGCCCCACCATATAATGAACTGTCAGAGAGTGAAAAGCAATATGCCTTGTTTACTGATGGGTCCTGCTGTATTGTGGGAAAGCATCGGAGATGGAAGGCAGCTGTGCGGAGTCCCCTGGGACAAGTTGCAGAAACTGCTGAAGGAGAGGGTGAATGGAGTCAGTTTGCAGAGGTGAAAGCCATCCAGCTGGCCTTGGACATTGCTAAACGAGAAAAATGGCCAGTACTTTATCTCTCCGCTGACTCGTGGATGGTGGCAAATGCCCTGTGGGGGTGGTTGCAGCAATGGAAGCAGAGCAACTGGCAACGCAGAAGTAAACCCATCTGGGCTGCTGCATTGTGGCAAGATATCGCTGCTCGGGTGCAGAACCTGGTGGTGAAGGTACGCCACGTAGATGCTCATGTACCCAAGAGTCGGGCCACTGAGGAACGCCAGAACAACCAGCAAGTGGATAAAGCTGCTAAGATTGAAGTGGCTCAGATGTACTTAGATTGGCAACATAAGGGTGAATTATTTTTGGCCTGGTGGGCCCATGACACCTCAGGCCACCAAGGCAGAGATGCAACATATAGATGGGCTCGTGATCCAGGGGTGGACTTAACGATGGACACTATTGCCCAGGTTATTCACGAATGTGAACCATGTGCTGCAATTAAGCAAGCCAAACGGTTAAAGCCTCTCTGGTATGGAGGACGATGGCTGAAGTACAAGTATGGGGAGGCCTGGCAGATTGACTATATCACACTCCCACCGACCGGGCAAGGCACATGCCATGTGCTTACCATGGTGGAAGCAACCACTGGATGGCTGGAAACATACGCTGTGCCCCACGCCACTGCCCGGAACACTATCCTGGGCCTTGAGAAACAAGTCTTGTGGCGACACGGCACCCCAGAGAGAATTGAGTCAGATAATGGGACTCATTTCCGGAACAACCTTATAGACACTTGGGCCAACGAGCATGGCATTGAGTGGGTATATCACATCCCCTACCATGCACCAGCATCTGGGAAAATCGAACAGTACAATGGGCTGTTAAAAACTACACTGAGAGCAATGGGTGGTGGGACTTTCAAACACTGGGATACACATTTGCCAAAAGCCACCTGGTTGGTCAACACTAGGGGATCTGCCAACAGGGCTGGCCCAGCCCAATCAGAACTTTTATGTCCTGTAGAGGGGGATAGAGTTCCTGTGGTGCACATAAAGAATTTGTTGGGGAAGAGAGTCTGGGTTATTCCTGCTTCAGGTAAAGGCAAACCCACTCGTGGGGTTGCTTTTGCTCAGGGACCTGGATATACTTGGTGGGTAATGCGGGAAGATGGGGAAGTCCGATGTGTTCCTCAAGGGGATTTGATTTTGGGGGAAAACAGCCAATGAACTCAATTGTATGCTGTTGCCTCCTCTATAACACTTTGATAGCCCACCAGCTAGATATCTTCAGGTCGCCAGCAATTGACCCTGATTTCTCTCCAATTATCACCTCAACAAAGAATGAATTTTGAGGAAACCAGACGAACTCAGCAGTGACCAGACGAGTTTGGCGGTTTTATCAGCAGGCAACAATCCAACACTACATACCGTCCCTTCTGCCCTGAAAGACTCTTACAAGAGATGGAGCCTGACATCATGGACTGGATGAGTTCAGCCATTTTACAGGGATTGGTCCATGGACAAGGGATGATATCTTTCTCTGTGTGTGTGGGTGTGGGTGTGGGTGTATATATATGTGTATATATGGGACAGGGGTGATGGTGTGTTGAGAGATGTGGGATCTGGGCATGACGTGAATGGTATGGAATAAGGGGTGGATACTGTCCTGGGTTCAGCTACAGCAGTCATTTTTCTCCTTCTTAGTAGCTAGTGCAGTGCTGTGTTTTATAACTTTCAGCCTGGGAACAACGCTGATAACACTGATGTTTTTAGTTCTTGCTAAGTAGTGTTTACTCCAACCAAGGACTTTCTCAGTCTCATGCTTTGCCAGGGAGGAGGGGAAGCCGGGAGGAAGCAGAGACAGGACACCTGACCCAAACTAGCCAAAGGGGTATTCCAAACCACTGCACCTCATGCCCAGTATATAAATCGGGGGGAGTTACCCGGAAGGCCAGATCACTGCTCGGGTCGGGCTGGGTATCGGTCGGCGGGTGGTGAGCAATTGTATCCTCTCCCCTTGTTATTTCACTAATCATTATTATCATTGGTGGTAGCAGTAGTGGTTTTGTATTATACCTTAGTTGCGGGACTGCTCTTATCTCAACCTGTGGGAGTTACATTCTTTTGATTCTCCTCCCCATCCCTCCGGTAGCGGGGGGAGGAAGAAGGTGGGGAGTGAGCGAGCTGCTGTGTGATTCTGAGTTACCGGCTGGGCTCAAACCACGACAGTATGTCACCAACATGGTGATTTCCTAATAAAGCATATTAATTTGTCTATGACAGTTATTGCCTTTAACCACCACAAATTAAGGTTGAAGTATTTTATTTTTAACATTTTCATTTATATGCTCATCTGTTGAAGTACAGGCATTATTTTCGTGCAAGTTATGATGTGCATGAATCAGAATCACCTTGCTTGTAAAATTTTAGTAGCTTGTAATCAAATAGCTTATTTTATATGCAATGCAGAGCAGAGTTTAACTGTGTATGCACTGTCCTGGCATGTGTGCAATTTCCCTTGCAGACCTACACAGTATAGGCACTACAAACCTCTATTTTTATACTTAGTATTCAAAGTCATGCATGATTAGCATTACCATATAGAAGGAGAACAGACACAAAATCAGGGGATGACTGATGTAGGTCCACTGAGGCCATCCAGTTCTGAGTACCCTTGCCTCATGTACAAACACATTTGCAGGCAAACATTCCCAGGTATTTTTGGTCCTGGCTGGCCAAAGTTAACTCACAGCTGCTCACAGGGGCTGTGCCTGCCAAAGCAAAGGTAAACAGACCTTGTAACAGTGCAGAGTGGCCACTGGCTGAGGCAGTAACACCACAGTAAAACATTCCAATAATATATCATAGCCTTAAATTGCAGAACTCCCCAAGGCAGGAAAGGCAGAGCAGAGCCCTTCAGTTTGGGCACTCAGCAGTCAGAATTTTCATCAGCTTTAAAGTGTGCTTTTTTACCCCTCACAGAGCAGGCAGTGTGCAGCTGTCTCAGAGATGTGGACAAATCCTCTTGGCTGTATTCTGGTCACAGCTCCTTCTCCTTGCAGCTTCCACAGTAATTTCATATTCCTATCATCTCATTTGTGTCACAGGGCCAAACTGGAACAGGAGCATTATTATGCCAGATAATTGAAGGGAGGTCATAGATGCATACTGCTAACTACAGCAATTACTGCCAACAGGAACCAGCAGTCACTGCAGAGCGATGATGTGAGGCATTACAGCTTACCTTTCAACAGGGGAAACACTGAGAACTACCTGAGCAAAGTATGGGTGACTTCATAAAGACAATTGTGCTTCCATTTACAGAGCAGTATGTAGTACTCAGGATACAGTTAAAATAATAATAATGATCTATGGTACTTACAGTAAACCAGCACAGACTGCTGGAGCCAAAGTCATGTTACATCATTCAGGAAGTTACTCAAGTATTCTGCAGAAAGGTCATTGCTTTCTAAATTGTGCTGCAAGCAGAAATGCCTGTAGCCTTTGAAAGGCAGAGAAGGCACCAGATCACAGACCTTTCCCCTTCCAACTAAGGCCAAGTCACAGCTATAAACCTCTGTGAGGCACCAGGGAAACCTCCAGCTTTCTCACAAAACTGCCTTTTCTTCTCCAAAGAAAACCTACGCTGGGTGAGCTCTTCTCTCAGTTGACAGTAAAGCAGGTACATTAGGTACCTGTGGTCAAGCTATGGTCTCCGGTTTCATCACAGACTCATAGAATGGTTCGGGTTGGAAAGGACCTTAAAGACGGTTATCGTGGTATGAGCCCAGCCGGTAACTCAGAATCACACAGCCACTCACTCACTCCCCGCCTTCTTCCTCCCCCCGCTACCGGAGGGATGGGGAGGAGAATCAAAAGAATGTAACTCCTATGGGTTGAGATAAGAGCAGTCCAGTAACTAAGGTATAATACAAAACCACTACTGCTACCACCAATGATAATAATGATTAGTGAAATAACAAGGAGAGAGGATACAATTGCTCACCACCCGCCGACCGATACCCAGCCCGACCCGAGCAGTGATCAGGGCCTTCCGGGTAACTCCCCCTGGTTTATATACTGGGCATGACGTGCTGTGGTATGGAATACCCATTTGGGTAGTTTGGGTCAGGTGTCCTGTCTCTGCTTCCTCCCGGCTTCCCCTCCTCCCTGGCAAAGCATGAGACTGAGAAAGTCCTTGGTAGGAGTAAACAATACTTAGCAACAACTGAAAACATCGGTGTTATCAGCATTGTTCCCAGGCTGAAAGTTAAAAAACACAGCACTGCACCAGCTACTAAGAAGGAGAAAAATGACTGCTATAGCTGAACCCAGGACAGTATCCACCCCTTATTCCATACCATTCACGTCATGCTCAGATCCCACATCTCTCAACACACCATCGCCCCTGTCCCATATATACACATATATATACACCCACACCCACACACAGAGAGAAAGATATCATTCCCTAGTCCATGGACCAATCCCTATAAAATTGCTGAATTCATCTAGTCCATGATGTCAGGCTCCATCTCTTGTAAGAGTCTTTCAGGGCAGGAGGGATGGTGTGCAGTGTTGGGTTGTTGCCTGCTGATGACACGGCCAAACTCGTCTGGTCACTGCTGAGCTCGTCTGGTTTCCTCAAAATTCATTCTTTGTTGAGGTGATGATCGGAGGGAAGTCAGGGTCAATTGCTGGCGACCTGAAG
The DNA here is from genome assembly GCF_004027225.2 of Strigops habroptila. Classification (NCBI taxonomy): domain Eukaryota; kingdom Metazoa; phylum Chordata; class Aves; order Psittaciformes; family Psittacidae; genus Strigops; species Strigops habroptila. The sequence goes on from NC_044301.2 coordinate 10,059,308, forward strand.
ATATCTAGCTCGTGGGCTATAAAAGTGTCATAGAGCAGGCAACAGCGTACAATTGAGTTCATTGGCTGTTTTCCCCCAAAATCAAATCCCCTTGAGGTACACATCGGACTTCCCCATCTTCCCACATTACCCACCAAGTATATCCAGGTCCCTGAGCAAAAGCAACCCCACGAGTGGGTTTGCCTTTACCTGAAGCAGGAATAACCCAGACTCTCTTCCCCAACAAATTCTTTATGTGCACCACAGGAACTCTATCCCCCTCTACAGGACGTAAAAGTTCTGATTGGGCTGGGCCAGCCCTGTTGGCAGATCCCCTAGTGTTGACCAACCAGGTGGCTTTTGGCAAATGTGTATCCCAGTGTTTGAAAGTCCCACCACCCATTGCTCTCAGTGTAGTTTTTAACAGCCCATTGTACCGTTCGATTTTCCCAGAGGCTGGTGCATGGTAGGGGATGTGATATACCCACTCAATGCCATGCTCGTTGGCCCAAGTGTCTATGAGGTTGTTCCGGAAGTGAGTCCCATTGTCTGACTCAATTCTCTCTGGGGTGCCGTGTCACCACAAAGCTTGTTTCTCAAGGCCCAGGATAGTGTTCCGGGCAGCGGCGTGGGGCACAGTGTATGTTTCCAGCCATCCAGTGGTTGCTTCCACCATGGTAAGCACATAGCGCTTGCCTTGGCGGGTCAGTGGGAGTATAATACAGTCAATCTGCCAGGCCTCCCCATACTTGTACTTCAGCCATCATCCTCCATACCAGAGAGGCTTTAACTGTTTGGCTTGCTTAATTGTAGCACATGTTTCACATTCATGAATAACCTGGGCAATAGTGTCCATCGTTAAGTCCACCCCTGGATCACGAGCCCATCTATATGTTGCATCTCTGCCTTGATGGCCTGAGGTGTCGTGGGCCCACTGGGCTAAAAATAATTCACCCTTATGTTGCCAATCTAAGTCCATCTGAGCCACTTTAATCTTAGCAGCTTTATCCACTTGCTGGTTGTTCTGGTGTTCCTCAGTGGCCCGACTCTTGGGTACATGAGCATCTACGTGGCATACCTTCACCACCACGTTCTGCACCCGAGCGGCGATATCTTGCCACAATGCAGCAGCCCAGATGGGTTTACTTCTGCGTTGCCAGTTTCTCTGCTTCCATTGCTGCAAACACCCCCACAGGGCATTTGCCACCATCCATGAGTCAGCAGAGAGATAAAGTACTGGCCATTTTTCTCATTCAGCAATGTCCAAGGCCAGCTGGATGGCTTCCACCTCTGCAGACTGACTCCATTCACCCTCTCCTTCAGCAGTTTCTGCAACTTGTCCCAGGGGACTCCACACAGCTGCCTTCCATCTCCGATGCTTTCCCACAATATGGCAGGACCCATCAGTAAACAAGGCATATTGCTTTTCACTCTCTGACAGTTCATTATATGGTGGGGCCTCTTCAGCACGCGTCACCTCCTCTTCTGGTGACATCCCAAAATCTTTGCCCTCTGGCCAGTCCATGGTGAATGCTAGAATTCCTGGACGACTGGGATTTCCTATTCGAGCTCGTTGTGTAATTACTGTGGCCCGCTTATTCCATGTAGCATCAGTTGCATGATGTGTAGAGGAGACCCTGCCTTTGAACATCCAGCCCAGCACAGGCAACAATGACACCAGGAGGAGCTGTGCTGCTGTGCCAATCACTTCTGAGGCAGCTCAAACCCCTTCATAGGCTGCCAGTATCTCTTTTTCAGTGGGAGTATAGCTGGCCTCGGATCCTTTATATCCCTGACTCCAAAAGCCAAGGGGTCGACCTCGAGTCTCCCCTGGAGCTTTCTGTCAGAGGCTCCAGGTAGGACCATTCTCCCCAGCTGCGGTATAAAGCACATTTTTCACATCTGGCCCGGCCCGGACTGGTCCAAGGACTACTGCATGAACTATTTCTCGTTTCATTTGTTCAAAGGCTTGTTGTTGCTCAGGGCCCCATTTGAAATCATTCTTCTTCCGGGTCACGTGGTAGAGAGGGCTTACAATCAGACTGTAATTTGGGATGTGCATTCTCCAGAACCCCACAACACCTAAGAAAGCTTGTGTTTCTTTCTTGTTAGTTGGTGGAGACATTGCTGTTATCTTGTTGATCACGGCTGTGGGGATATGGCGACGTCCATCTTGCCATTTTATTCCCAAAAATTGAATCTCCTGTGCAGGTCCCTTGACCTTACTCCATTTTATGGCAAAACTGGCCTTCAGCAGGATTTGGATTATCTTCCTCCCTTTCTCAAAAACTTCTTCCTCTGTATCACCCCACACGATGATGTCATCAATGTATTGCAGGTGTTCTGGAGCTTGCCCCTGTTCCAGTGCAGTCTGGATCAATCCATGGCAGATGGTAGGGCTGTGTTTCCACCCCTGGGGCAGTCGGTTCCAAGTGTACTGGACGCCCCTCCAAGTGAAAGCAAACTGTGGCCTGCATTCTGCTGCCAAAGGGATTGAGAAAAATGCATTGGCAATATCACTTGTGGCATACCACTTGGCTGCCTTTGACTCCAGTTCATATTGAAGTTCTAGCATGTCGGTACGGCAGCACTCAATGGTGGTGTGACTTCGTTCAGGCCACGATAGTCTACTGTTATTCTCCCTTCTCCATTAGACTTTTGCACTGGCCATATGGGGCTATTAAAGGGTGAGCGGGTCCTGCTGATCACTCCTTGGCTCTCCAGTCTGCGGATCAGCTTATTGATGGGAATCGAGGAGTCTCGGTTCGTGCGATATTGCCGCCGGTGCACTGTTGTGGTCGCAATTGGCACTTGTTGTTCTTCGACCTTCAGCAGCCTCACAACAGAAGGATCCTCTGAGAGACCTGGCAAGGTGGACAGCTGCTTCCTTTCCCCTGTCTCCAAGGCAGCGATACCAAAAGCCCATCTATACCCTTTTGGCTCTTTGAAGTACCCTCTCCTGAGATAGTCTATGCCAAGGATGCATGGAGCCCCTGGACCAGTCACAATGGGGTGCTTTTGCCACTTCCTCCCGGTCAGGCTGATTTCAGCTTCCAGCATAGTTAACGCTTGGGATCTTCCTGTCACTCCAGAAATATAAATGGGTTTCATCCCTTGGTACCTTGATGGCATCAGAGTACACTGTGCACCAGTATCTACTAGAGCCTTATACTCTTGTGGGAGTGATGTGCCAGGCCATCTGATCCACACAGTCCAGTAAACCCGATTATCCCTCTCCTCCACCTGGCTGGAAGCAGGGCCCCTCTAATAGTGATCATAAAATTCTCCACTTCTGTCTTGTAGAAAGGGATTAGTATTCCTTATCACAGGAGCTGGAATAAAATCAGCTCTTTCACTCCATCTGGGAAACTGCTCACCAGAGACTGGAGCAGCAGCTTTCCTGGGAGGATCATCCTTGACCATTGTTCTCCTCTTCAGTTCACGCACCCATTGCTCCAGAGCTGAAGTAGGTTTTCCATCCCACGTTCTCATGTCTTCTCCGTGATCCCGCAGGTAAAACCATAGGGTGGCCCGTGGCGTGTACCTCCTGTATCTTCTTTCTCGAGCAGTAGGGCGCCTTCTGTTAATAGCTGAGACATGGTTTGGTACGCGTGGGGAGCTGGATAGATCGGATAAATCGTGTCTCAATTGCTTGAACTCCTGGGACAGTTTTTCCACAGCTGAAATGATGGAAGGGGTGAGATTGTCTTCGAACTCTCGGAGTTGACGAATCAGGCAATCCGCTGTTGGTGATATTCCGTCATTCCAGGTCATTGATGCCAATGTGTGGGCATAGGACGATGGCGCACTCCATGTAAGTTCCCGCCACATGGGTCGTGTACATTTGACTTCATCTGGATCTACGGATGTGTTCCTGGCTTCCGGCCTAGGATAGATCATCTCTAGAATGGCTGATTCCCTCAGGGACTGGATGCCTTTCTCTATCGTGGTCCAGTTGGCTGAGCAACTCGTAATATTGTCTTTGTTGGGAAACCTTTCCTTCATAGCTGCCAGGAGCCACCTCCAAAGACTGAGGGCTCACTTCTCTCTTGCAATCGCTTTGTCAATTCCTCCTTCCTTAGCAAGTGATCCCAGCTGCTTGGCTTCCCTACCTTCTAGTTCGTGACCGTCGGCCCCATTGTCCCAGCATCGGAGCAACCAGGTGACAATGTGCTCCCCTGGAAGACGGGTGAAATCTTTTCGCATATTCCGCATCTCGGTCGAGGTCCGGGGTCGAGAAGTGACCCCTTCTTCTTTTTCCTCTTCCTTTGATCTACGTAGTAGTAATTCTTGTACAGATGCTGCTCCGTGTAGTAATGGCATTGGGCCTTCATCTTTCTTCACTTCACGGGTTGCTCTTTGTGCCTCTCATTTGCTTTTGCTTACAGGGGCAAGAGACATTGTCACAAACTGGCCATTTGGTTTAGCTGCAGTGTTTGTCACTGTGGTTGGAGTGGCTGCAGTGTCTGCCACTAGGATTGGAGTGGCTGCAGCGTCTGCAACTAGGGTTGGAGTGGCTGCAGTGTCTGTTGCCAGGATTGGTGCAGATGTTGTGCTTGGGAGTTGAGTAACACCAACAGCTGCATTGTGTGTTGCTTTTGGGGTTTGAGGAGCAACTGTGCTTGTCACTGGGGTTGATGTAGCTGAGGTGCTTGGAGTAGCCACGTTGACTGTTGCTGTTGGGGTTTGCGTAGCTGTTGTGCTTGTCACTGGGGTTGGTGTAGCTACTGTATTTGAAGTTGCAGTAGTTGCGTTGTCTGTTGTGGTCAGGGTTTGAATAGCTGCTGTGCTTGCAGTTGGCATAGCTACGTTGTCTGTTGCTTTGCCATCAGATCCAGAGACATTTTTTTCCCTTTGAAGGTGCTGGATCGTGTTGAGCAGGGCTCCATAGGCGTAGGCCAAGCCCCAACACGTTGCAGTGAGTTGTCCCTCTCTGGTATAAACAGAACAATATCACACCTCATTTAAGTGTTTTACTAGTTTTTCCAGATGTTGCACTTTTCCAGTTCTGAAGTTCCAAAGCACTGGAGGGGCCCACTGGCCTAGATACTTGCCCATACTATCCCACACACCCTGCCACTCATGACTGTCCAGCCTCAGGGAAAATCTCTTGGTGGTCCTCCTGTATCGTCATGTAACCCTAGACCAGATTTGAACCCAGTACTGCTTAACTTTTGAGATCAGACGAAATAGGGTGTTCCTAGGGCGGGATGGCCATGGGTAAAACACACTCCATATGTTTGCCAACATGCTGATCCCCAGCACAATCAGCAGGCAGGTCTCAAGGGTATTCAAAGGCCATCTAAAACCTTCAGAACTCTCAACTGCTGTTGCAAATAGGCTGGTGGGGGGTGGGGGGTGTAAGGGAATGCCTCCTTCGTAAGTTGACCCCCCGAGGAGAAAAAAAAAGATATGCAATTGCTGAAATATTTCATTATATACCTCCCAAAGTATAGAGGTGATGGCCACACCGGGAGCACAAGTCAGACCAGTTTCATGATCAATGAGTCTATTGTATTACAAGTCATTACCATGAAGTACAGTGAAACAAGAACCTTAGCCCAGGCCCCCAGCCGATAAATGCTAAAACAGCAAATAGTGGCTGTAAGTAAGGTACAACATGCTGAAACTCTGAGATCAAGCGCAACAAGTCTGAGAGCCAAATAATCACTATTGTGACGAGTAGTAACAATGAATGCTTATCACAAATATGATTAGACACTCTCTTGTCAGATATGTTGTTGTCTCAACCCTTCATGCCCCACGTTGGGCACCACAAAGAACTGTCATGGTTTGAGCCCAGCCGGTAACTCAGAACTACACAGCCACTCACTCACTCCTCCCCTTCTTCCTCCCCCTGCTCCCGGAGGGATGGGGAGGAGAATCGGAAGAATGTAACTCCCACGGGTTGAGATAAGAGCAGTCCCGCAACTAAGGTATAATACAAAACCACTACTGCTACCACCAATGATAATAATGATTAGTAAAATAACAAGGGGAGAGGATACAATTGCTCACCACCCGCCGACCGATACCCAGCCCGACCCGAGCAGTGATCTGGCCTTCCGGGTAACTCCCCCCGGTTTATATACTGGGCATGAGGTGCAGTGGTTTGGAATACCCCTTTGGCTAGTTTGGGTCAGGTGTCCTGTCTCTGCTTCCTCCCGGCTTCCCCTCCTCCCTGGCAAAGCATGAGACTGAGAAAGTCCTTGGTCGGAGTAAACATTACTTAGCAACAACTAAAAACATCAGTGTTATCAGCGTTGTTCCCATGCTGAAAGTTAAAAAACACAGCACTGCACCAGCTACTAAGAAGGAGAAAAATGACTGCTATAGCTGAACCCAGGACAACTGTCTAGGTCCAACCCTTCTGCCATGGGCAGGGACACCTTCCACTAGACCAACTTTCCTTCTAGTCCCTTCAGCTGATCTCAGAGCAGCCAAAATTTAGCTCTTAAGCAATTGATATTTCCACTCTGACATGAAACACATTAGAAATTACGCTATTAATAATCTCTTGCACTTGTCACCCACTGAAGTGTCAACCTTTTGATAGCTGAATTGTTGAGGTTGTGCCGGTAAGTGATGATAATAAGTTTTTCCATGATAGTTCAGGCATCCGTTGGTTGCTAGGGAAACTTTTTATTCTAACATTGCATTAGATGCAGAGGTACAAAAAGATTAATGAAAAAAATGTCAAAGTCCCCCTCCCCAAAGCAATTTAACAAAAAACCATTTACAAAATCAAGATGAAAGTGTAGAAATCACTGAGAAATTTGAAGAGGGGAAAATGTGTTGAATTATTCGTCATTTGGCTGAGTTTTACACTGCAAAATATTTATCGGAAACCGAAACAGTGGTTTTTTTCCTGAAAATTCAACAAAGGAAAACATGAATATCTGCCAGTTTCCATCTAAATTCTTCCAAATCACTAAGTATCAGCACAGCTGCATTAGCATCAAAGGGAGCACTTGGGAAGTAAGGCACTATTCACAGGAATCTATCCCCTGGCTCTGACTAATATTTACTCTGGGATATGTACTTAATTTCGAAATATTTCACTTTCAGTCATGTCTTCATTTTCTGAGTAGACCTAAACTCACCTGAATAGCTGCACCGTATTAATAACAACAAGGGAGCATTTGTCCCAGAATTCACATTTTTACAGGATGTGTATATAGCTACAGCTTTAGGCCCTTAATGGAGACTCTGTCTGTTATCGTAAAAGTTGGTCGGAGAAACTCTCTAAGACTCAATTTGAAGTTTTAGAAAGCAGGCATTCTTTATTGCAGCACTGGGCACACACACGAATAGTTTTGCAAAGGTTAGCCACCCGTTACTTACCGGCAGCAGCTATATATTTAGCATACTCATGCATATTCATAGCTTTCCCTGGAACTAATTATAATATTTGCATTCAAATTACGCATGCGCTTTCTTGCTGAGTGGGGGTCTCTGGTGGTCACTGATAGTCTTCCTCACTGTGTTTACTGAACGACCTCAGTGCTTGTGCATGCTTGCAAGGTCCTAGTGCCGAGTTAGCAGTTGGTATGTCCTTGCTTCTGTTCTATTCCAGTCTCGCTCCACATTGGGCGCCACTCTCCTATCTTGAAGGTTAGCATCCTTGATCTTATTTACTGTCTCCTTAGTTGTTATCAGTCCCATGATGTTCCTTCCCCTGTCAGCCGAACATTCCTTTCTCTCCACGTGTTAGCAAGTTAGAACAGTTTGCTGTATTTTACTGTTAGTTTAAAGCCACACACACTATTGTTAATTTAAACCTATAATTTAAGCCTACATTTCAAGTGGCAGAATATAAAAGAAAGACCTATAATTAAGCCTCATTCACCCTAGCCACCCTCTGCCCCAGCAGCTCCTCTCCCTTCCTTTGCCTTGCTTTCAGTAAGACACGCAGCTTGCTCCAATCTCTCTCTCATCCCTGCACCACCTCAGTGTCTGCTGATAACCCCTCCTAGACTCAGAGGAAAAAACATATCTCATCTCCTTTTCTTCAAAAAGGAGATTAAAGGATCAAAAACCTCTTACCACCTTTTACCAGGAGGTTTGGCTATCACACTGAAATATTCCCTTTCTTGCAAGTGTACGAAGGTTATTAATCCTTCCCCATCAAGTCTGTGCCACCCAGGAGCTTCCACTCCAGCTGGCAGTGGCAGGGAGGCCCCATCACCACTGTGCAACCAGCCCAGCTGCACATTGAAGAGATTTTCTGTCTGCTCTGTGCTGAATCTCTTGCTCTTCAATTCCAACCTATCATCTACTATGTTTGATGAATAACTGAAATGGGCACCAGCATTTAGTTTGCCTTCTGATAAACAAGGGGGAAAACGTATGAGTAATATGCATCTTGGTTTGCAAAACAATAATGAAGCATCTGGTAACTTCTCCAGGAAAAGAAATGAAAGCTGAGGGGATATTTTACAGAACTTGGAAGCATACATGGGAATGGCGTACTGTTATCCAGCATGTGTCTAAACACACACAGTCTCCTAGCACAGCTTGAGGAAAGATATTTGGCATATTCATTGTAACTCTCTGGCAAGCACAGCATACCTGTTCCCGCCAGCAGGCACAGGAGTCAACCCCACTCCCATACAGCCAGCCCAAACATAAGATATGCCTGAAAATGCAGAGCAAGGCTCGTGACATAGCTGCAGGCAGAATCATACCTTCCTCGTGGCATCAGCCATGTGCCAATGGATTATTTCCTGCTGGGGTAATACACCTACCCCAAAATTCAGGTTTTCCCTGCGTTTAAAATTTATCATCAAGTCTAATTCTATACCCTGCTATTAGGAATAAGCAAATCCAGTTTGTTTGCAAGAGCAAGGCTTGCTGGTGCTTACACACCTCGGAATGGGCAGTTCACACACTCAGCTCACACTCTGGTGCAGGCTGCGATACTGAACCCCCGCGTCCCACAGACACCAGCAAGCATCACATCTCAGATGCTTTGAGTTAGCCTCCACCTGAGCTGAAGAGCTTTTCCTTTTAGATGCAGCCTAGGAATGTGCTGCTTCAAAGCAACAATTCTGCCCCAGTTTTCCTCTGTTGAGCAAATCCTACAGGGTATGGTGCAAGGGAACAGCCATGCTATGGAGCACATGAGGGTTAAGAGTAAGCTCCAGCCACGCAGGATTGGCCTTAGCTGTCACATCAGCTGCACTGAGCTGCATGAGCAAAATGCCCACATTGGATAAGGATAATTTCATACCTCTTCCACAGCTATAGATAAAGTTACATTCTATCCCTGAACTTGTTTTAGATCTCTGCACCCACCACTGTAGACAGACCCTTGGGCTCCTAAATACCTGTGTCCTTTGAAAATTAAAAGTAGGGGGAAGATGGCAGTTCTAAAAATTGCTGCCTTAACACAAAGAAGTTTTCCTTACAAGTACGTGCAGCAACTAAGCTTCCAGATTTCCGAGGAAGAATAAATTATTAATAACTTAATGCAATGAGAGATGCTGTTCTCAGTCTCCTCACAGCTCTCAGGGAGGAACAGATGCAGCATCGCCTTCTGTAATTGGAATCTTTCTTTTACAAAGAAAGAGTGCAATAGAGTGTGTTTTATCTCCTTTGATCCCTGTCTAATAAAATGGAGTCTCACTAATCAAACCTCCTTGCCCTTTGTTTGCCCTTCAAACGCAGCAGAGAGCCTCTTCCTGCTGGATATTGTTGTTATGTACACTGCACAGTGAAAATGTGTGAGATAGATACAGCAGGCATGACAGAGAGATTTTCTCCTGACTCTAAGGTATTGTCGTGGTTTAAGCCCAGCCAGTAACTCGGAACCACGCAGCCACTCGCTCACTCCCCCAGTTCTTCCTCCCCCCACTCCCGGAGGGATGGGGAGGAGAATCGGAAGAATGTAACTCCCACGGGTTGAGATAAGAACAGTCCCGCAACTAAGGTATAATACAAAACCACTACTGCTACCACCAATGATAATAATGATTAGTAAAATAACAAGGGGAGAGGATACAATTGCTCACCACCCGCCGACCGATACCCAGCCTGACCCGAGCAGTGATCTGGGCCTTCCGGGTAACTCCCCCCGGTTTATATACTGGGCATGACATGCTGTGGTATGGAATACCCCTTTGGCTAGTTTGGGTCAGGTGTCCTGTCTCTCTTTCCTCCCGGCTTCCCCTCCCTGGCAGAACATGAGATTGAGAAAATCCTTGGTCAGAGTAAACATTACTTAGCAACAACTAAAAACATTGGTGTTATCAGCATTGTTCCCAGGCTGAAAGTCAAAAACACAGCACTGCACCAGCTACTAAGAAGGAGAAAAATGACTGTTAGAGCTAAACCCAGGACAGTATCCACCCCTTATTCCATACCATTCACGTCATGCTCAGATCCCACATTTTTCAATATACCATCGCTTTTGTCTCATATATATATATACACCCAGACTCACAAAGAGAGAGACATCATTTCTTAGCCAATGGACCAATCCCTATAAAGTTGCTGAATTCATCCACTCCATGATGTCAGGTGCAATCTCTTGTACGAGTCTTTCAGGGCAGGAGGGACGGTGTGTAGTGTTGGGTCGTTGCCTGCTGATGACACCGCCAAGCTCATCTGATCACTGCTGAGCTCCTCTGGTTTCCTCAAAATTCATTCTTTGTTGAGGTGATGATCGGAGGGAAGTCAGAGTCTGTTGATGGTGACCTGAAGATATCTAGCTGGTGGGCTATAAAAGTGTTATAGAGCAGGCAACAGCATACAATTGAGTTCAAAGGATGTTTTCCCCCAAAATTAAATCCCCTTGAGGTACACATCAGACTTCCCATTTGCCCGCATTACCCACCAAGCATGTCCAGGTCCCTGAGCAAAAGCAACCCCACGAGTGGGTTTGCCTTTACCTGAAGCAGGAATAACCCAGACTCTCTTCCCCAACAAATTCTTTATGTGCACCACAGGAACTCTATCCCCCTCTACAGGACGTAAAAGTTCTGATTGGGCTGGGCCAGCCCTGTTGGCAGATCCCCTCGTGTTGACCAACCAGGCGGCTTTTGGCAAATGTGTATCCCAGTGTTAGAAAGTCCCACCACCCATTGCTCTCAGTGTAGTTTTTAACAGCCCATTGTACCATTCAAATTTCCCAGAGGCTGGTGCATGGTAGGGGATGAGATATACCCACTCAATGCCACGATCATCAGCCCAAGTATCTATAAGGTTGTTCCGGAAATGAGTCCCATTGTCTGACTCAATTCTCTCTGGGGTGCCATGTCGCCACAAAACTTATTTCTCAAGGCCCAGGATAGTGTTCCAGGCAGTGGCGTGGGGCACAGCGTATGTTTCCAGCCATCCGGTGGTTGCTTCCACCATGGTAGTCACATAGAGCTTGCCTTGGCAGGTCGGTGGGAGTGTGATATAGTCTGTCTGCCAGGCCTCCCCATATTTGTACTTCAGCCATTATCCTCCAGACCAGAGAAGCTTTAACTGTTTGGCTTGCTTAATTGCAGCACAGGTTTCACATGTCCATCATTAAGTCCGCCCCTCGATCACCAGCCCATCTATGTGTTGCATCTCTGCCTTGATGGCCTGAGGTGTCATGGGCCCACCAGGCTAAAAGTAATTCACCCTTATGTTGGAAGAAGGGTAATATAACCCCCATTTTCAAGAAGGGGAAGGTGGAAGACCCGGGGAACTACAGACCAGTCAGTCTCACCTCTGTGCCTGGCAAAATCTTGGAACAGTTTCTCCTGGAAAACATGCTAAGGCACATGAAAAACAATGAGGTGGTTGGTGACAGCCAACATGGCTTCCCTAAGGGGAAATCCTGCCTGACCAATTTGGTGGCCTTCTATGATGGAGCCACGGAACTGATGGACAGGGGCAGAGCAGTTGATGTCATCTACCTGGACTTGTGCAAAGCATTCGACACTGTCCCACATGACATCCTTGTCTCTAAATTGGAGAGACATCAATTTGATAGATGGACCACTCGGTGGATAAAAAACTGGCTCGATGGCTGCACACAAAGAGTTGTGGTAAATGCCTCGATGTCCAGTTGGAAACCTGTAACGAGTGGTGTCCCTCAGGAATCGGTGTTGGGACCGGTCCTGTTCAACATCTTTGTCGGTGACATGGACAGTGGGATTGAGTGCGCCCTCAGCAAGTTTGCCGACGACACCAAGCTGTGTGGTTTGGTTGATACGCTGGAGGGAAGGGATGCCATCCAGAGGGACCTTGACACGCTTGTGAGGTGGGCCGATGCCAACCTTATGAAGTTTAACCAAGCCAAGTGCAAGGTCCTACACCTGGGTCGGAGCAACCCCAGGCACTGCTACAGGCTGGGCAGAGAAGAGATTCAGAGCAGCCCTGCAGAGAAGGACTTGGGGGTGTTGGTTGACGAGAAGCTTAACATGAGCCGGCAGTGTGCGCTTGCAGCCCAGAAAGCCAACCGCATCCCGGGCTGCATCAAAAGAAGCGTGACCAGCAGGTGGAAGGAGGTGATCCTGCCCCTCTACTCTGCTCTTGTGAGACCCCACTTGGAGTACTGCGTACAGTTCTGGTGGCCTCAACATAAAAAGGACATGGAGCTGTTGGAGCGAGCCCAGAGGAGGGCCACGAGGATGATAAGAGGGCTGGAGCACCTCCCGTATAAAGACAGCCTGAGAAAGTTGGGGCTGTTCAGCCTGGAGAAGAGAAGGCTGCGTGGAGACCTCATAGCAGCCTTCCAGTATCTGAAGGGGGTCTACAAGGATGCTGGGGAGGGACTCTTCCTTAGGGACTGTAGTGGTAGGACAAGGGGTAATGGGTTCAAACTTAAACAGAGGAAGTTTAGATTAGATATGAGGAAGAAGTTCTTTACAGTGAGGGTGGTGAAGCACTGGAATGGGTTGCCCAGGGAGGTTGTGGATGCTCCATCCCTGGCGGTGTTCAAGGCCAGGTTGGACAGAGCCTTGAGCCACGTGGTTTAGGGCAAGGTGTCCCTGCCCATGGCAGGGGGGTTGGAACTAGATGATCTTAAGGTCCTTTCCAACCCTTACGATTCTATGATTCTATGATTCTATGTTGCCAATCCAAGTCCATCTGAGCCACTTCAATCTTAGCAGCTTTATCCACTTGCTGGTTGTTCTGGTGTTCCTCAGTGGCCCTACTCTTGGGTACATGAGCATCTATGTGGCGTACCTTCACCACCAGGTTCTGCACCCGAGCGGCAATATCTTGCCACAATGCAGCAGCCCAGATGGGTTTACTTCTGCGTTGCCAGTTGCTCTGCTTCCATTGCTGCAACCACCCCCACAGGGCATTTGCCACCATCCATGAGTCAGCAGAGAGATAAAGTACTGGCCATTTTTCTCATTCAGCAATGTCCAAGGCCAGCTGGATGGCTTTCACCTCTGCAAACTGACTCCATTCACCCTCTACCTCAGCAGTTTCTGCAACTTGTCCCAGGAGACTCCACACAGCTGCCTTCCATCTCTGATGCTTTCCCACAATATGGCAGGACCCATCAGTAAACAAGGCATATTGCTTTTCACTCTCTGACAGTTCATTATATGGTGGGGCCTCTTCAGCACGCGTCACCTCCTCTTCTGGCGACATCCCAAAATCTTTGCCCTCTGGCCAGTCCGTGGTGAATGCTAGAATTCCTGGACGACTGGGATTTCCTATTCGAGCTCGCTGTGTAATTAGTGCGGCCCACTTACTCCATGTAGCATCAGTTGCATGATGTGTAGAGGAGACCCTGCCTTTCAACATCCAGCCCAGCACAGGCAACAATGACACCAGGAGGAGCTGTGCTGCTGTGCCAATCACTTCTGAGGCAGCTTGAACCCCTTCATAGGCTGCCAGTATCTCTTTTTCAGTGGGAGTATAGCTGGCCTCGGATCCTTTATATCCCCGACTCCAAAAGCCGAGGGGTCGACCACGAGTCTCCCCTGGAGCTTTCTGCCAGAGGCTCCAGGTAGGACCATTCTCCCCAGCTGCGGTATAGAGCACATTTTTCACATCTGGCCCGGCCCGGACTGGTCCAAGGGCTACTGCATGAACTGTCTCTCTTTTAATTTGTTCAAAGGCTTGTTGTTGCTCAGGGCCCCATTTGAAATCATTCTTCTTCCGGGTCACGTGGGAGAGGGGGCTTACAATCAGACTGTAATTTGGGATGTGCATTCTCCAGAACCCCACAACACCTAAGAAAGCTTGTGTTTCTTTCTTGTTAGTTGGTGGAGACATTGCTGTTATCTTGTTGATCACATCTGTGGGGATCTGGCGACGTCCGTCTTGCCATTTTATTCCCAAAAATTGAATCTCCTGTGCAGGTCCCTTGACCTTATTCCATTTTATGGCAAAACCGGCCTTCAGCAGGATTTGGATTATCTTCCTCCCTTTCTCAAAAACTTCTTCTGCTGTATCACCCCACACGATGATGTCATCAATGTATTGCAGGTGTTCTGGAGCTTGCCCCTGTTCCAGTGCAGTCTGGATCAATCCATGGCAGATGGTAGGGCTGTGTTTCCACCCCTGGGGCAGTCGGTTCCAAGTGTACTGGACGCCCCTCCAAGTGAAAGCAAACTGTGGCCTGCATTCTGCTGCCAAAGGGATTGAGAAAAATGCATTGGCAATATCACTTGTGGTATCCCACTTGGCTGCCTTTGACTCCAGTTCATATTGAAGTTCTAGCATGTCCGGTACGGCAGCACTCAATGGTGGTGTGACTTCGTTCAGGCCACAATAGTTTACTGTTATTCTCCCTTCTCCATTAGACTTTTGCACTGGCCATATGGGGCTATTAAAGGGTGAGCGGGTCCTGCTGATCACTCCTTGGCTCTCCAGTCTACAGATCAGCTTATGGATGGGAATCAAGGAGTCTCGGTTGGTGCGATATTGCCGCCGGTGCACTGTTGTGGTCGCAATTGGCACTTGTTGTTCTTTGGCCTTCAGCAACCCCAGAAAAGAAGGATGGTCTGTGAGACCGGGCAAGGTGGACTGCTGCTTAATTTCCTCTGTCTCCAGGGCAGCAATACCATAAGCCCATCTATACCCTTTTGGGTCTTTGAAGTACCCTCTCCTGAGATAGCCTATGCAGAGTATGCATGGAGCACCTGGACCAGTCACAATGGGGTGCTTTTGCCACTTCGTCCCAGTCAGGCTGATTTCTCCACCTATGTCTTCTAGAAAGGGATTAGTATGCCTTATCATACGAGCTGGAATAAAATCAGCTCTTCCACTCCATCTGGGAAACTGCTCACCAGAGACTGGAGCAGCAGCTTTCCTGGGAGGATCATCCTTGACCATTGTTCTCCTCTTCAGTTCACGCACCTGTTGCTCCAGAGCTGAAGTAGGTTTTCCATCCCACTTTCTCATGTCTTCTCCGTGATCCCACAGGTAAAACCTGTGGCCTGTGGTGCGTACCTCCTATATTTTCTTTCTCAAGCAGTAGGGCGCCTTCTGTTAATAGCTGAGACATGGGTTGGTACATGTGGGGAGCTGGATAGATCGGATAAATTGTCTCTCAATTGTTTGAATTCCTGGGACAGTTTTTCCACATCTGAAATGATGGAAGGGGTGAGATTGTCTTCGAACTCTCGGAGTTGACGAATCAGGCAATCCACTGTTGGTGATATTCCGTCATTCCAGGTCATTGATGCCAATGTGTGGGCATATGATGATGGTGCACTCCATGTAAGTTTCCGCCACATGGGTCGTGTACATTCGACTTCATCTGGATCTACGGATGTGTTCCTGGCATCCAGCCTACGATAGATCATCTCTAGAATGGCTGATTCCCTCAGGGACTGGATGCCTTTCTCTATCGTGGTCCAGTTGGCTGAGCGACTCGTAATATTGTCTTTGTAGGGAAACCTTTCCTTCACAGCTGCCAGGAGCCGCCTCCAAAGGCTGAGGGCTCGCTTCTCTCTTGCAATCGCTTTGTCAATTCCTCCTTCCTTAGCAAGTGATCCCAGCTGCTTGGCTTCCCTACCTTCTAGTTCGTGACCGTCGGCCCCATTGTCCCAGCATCGGAGCAACCAGGTGACAGTGTACTCCCCTGGAAGACGGGTGAAATCTTTTCGCGTATTCCGCTGTTCGGTTGAGGTCCCGGGTCAAGAAGTCACCTCTTCTTCTTCTTCCTCTTCCTCTGACCCACGTAGTAGTAACTCTTGTTCAGATGGTGTTCCGTGTAGTAATGGCATTGGGTCTTCATCTTTCTTTGCTTCACGGGTTGCTCTTTGTGCCTCTCGTTTGCTTTTGCTTACAGGGGCAAGAGACATTGTCACAAACTGGCCATTTGGTTTAGCTGCAGTGTTTGTCACTGTGGTTGGAGTAGCTGCAGTGTCTGCCACTAGGATTGGAGTGGCTGCAGCATCTGCCACTAGGGTTGGAGTGGCTGCAGTGTCCGTTGCTGGGATTGGTGCAGCTGTTGTGCTTGGGAGTTGAGTAAAACCAACAGCTGCACTGTCTGTTGCTGTCGTGTTTTGAGTAGCTACTGCGCTTGTCACTGGGGTTGGTGTAGCTGCAGTGCTTGGAGTAGCCACATAGAATAGAATCATAGAATCATAGAATAGTAAGGGTTCGAAAGGACCTTAAGATCATCGAGTTCCAACCCCCCTGCCATGGGCAGGGACACTTTGCTCTAAACCATGTGATTCAAGGCTCTGTCCAACCTGTCCTTGAACACCACCAGGGATGGAGCATCCACAACCTCCCTGGGCAACCCATTCCAGTGCTTCACCACCCTCACTGTAAAGAACTTCTTCCTTATATCTAATCTAAACTTCCCCTGTTTAAGTTTGAACCCATTACCCCTTGTCCTACCACTACAGTCCCTAAGGAAGAGTCCCTCCCCAGCATCCTTATAGACCCCCTTCAGATACTGGAAGGCTGCTATGAGGTCACCACGCAGCCTTCTCTTCTCCAGGCTGAACAGCCCCAACTCTATCAGCCTGTCTTCATACGGGAGGTGCTCCAGCCCTCTTATCATCCTCGTGGCCCTCCTCTGGACTCGCTTCAACAGCTCCATGTCCTTTTTATATTGAGGGCACCAGAACCGTACGCAATGCTCCAAGTGGGGTCTCACAAGAGCAGAGTAGAGGGGCAGGATCACCTCCTTCCACCTGCTGGTCACGCTTCTTTTGATGCAGCCCAGGATACGGTTGGCTTTCTGGGCTGCAAGCGCACACTGCTGGCTCCTGTTAAGCTTCTCGTCAACCAACACCCCCAAGTCCTTCTCTGCAGGGCTGCTCTGAATCTCTTCTCTGCCCAACCTGTAGCAGTGCCTGGGATTGCCCCGACCCAGGTGTAGGACCTTACACTTGGCTTGGTTAAGCTTCATAAGGTTGGCATCAGCCCACCTCACAAGCGTGTCCAGGTCCCTCTGGATGGCATTCCTTCCCTCCACTGTATCAACCGAACCACACAGCTTGGTGTCATTGGCAAACTTGCTGAGGGCGCACTCAATCCCACTGTCCATGTCACCAACAAAGATGTTGAACAGGACCGGTCCCAACACCGATTCCTGAGGGACACCACTCGTTACAGGTTTCCAACTGGACATCGAGGCATTTACCACAACTCTTTGTGCATGGCCATCGAGCCAGTTTTTTATCCACCGAGTGGTCCATCTATCAAATTGATGTCTCTCCAATTTAGAGACAAGGATGTCATGTGGGATAGTGTCGAACGATTTGCACAAGTCCAGGTAGATGACTTCAGCTGCTCTGCCCCTGTCCATCAGTTCTGTAGCTCCATTATAGAAAGCCACCAAATTGGTCAGGCAGGATTTCCCCTTAGTGAAGCCGTGCTGGCTGTCACCAACCACCTCGTTGTTTTTCATGTGCCTTAGCATGTTTTCCAGGAGAATCTGCTCCAAGATTTTGCCAGGCACAGAGGTGAGACTGACTGGTCTCTAGTTTCCCGGGTTTTGAAAATGGGGGTTTTATTACCCTTCTTCCAGTCATCGGGAACTTCACCTGACTGCCGGGATTTTTCAAATATGATGGACAGTGGCTTAGCAACTTCATTCGCCAGCTCCTTCAGGACCTGCAGATGGATTTCATCAGGTCCCATGGACTTGTGCACGTTCAGGTTCTTAAGATGGTCTCGAACCTGATCCTCTCCTACAGTGGGCCTAAGGTCTTCATTCTCACAGTCCCTGCATTTGCTTTCCAAGTCTTTCTTGGTGTGTGTCAGAGCACTTGCTGGTGAAGACTGAGGCAAAGAAGTCATTAAGAACCTCAGCCTTCTCCAAATCCATGGTAGCCAGTTCTCCCGATAGCTTCCGGAGAGGGCCCACGTTGTCCCTAGTCTGTCTTTTATTTGCTGCATACCTATAGAATCCTTTCCTGTTATCTTTTACATCCCTTGCCAAACTTAATTCTAGCTGGGCCTTAGCTTTCCTAACCTGGTCCCTAGCTTCCCGGGCAATGCTCCTATATTCTTCCCAGGCCACCTGTCCTTGCTTCCACCTTCTGTAAGCTTCTTTTTTCCCTCTAAGTTTCCTCAGCAGCTCCTTGTCCATCCATGGAGGTCTCCTGGCCCTCCTGCTGCACTTTCTTCTAGTCGGGATGCAACACTCTTGAGCACGTAGCAGGTGATCCTTGAATATCGACCAGCAGTCTTGGGCCCCCCTGCCCTCTAGGACTGTATCCCATGAAACCTTACTAAGCAGGTTCCTGAAGAGGCCCAAGTCTGCTTTCTTGAAGTCCAGGGCAGTGAGCTTGCTGCATGGTCTTCTCACTGTCCTGAGGATCTCAAACTCAACCATCTCGTGATCACTAGAGCCAAGGCTGCCCTGGAGCGTTACATTTCCAACCAGTCCCTCCCTGTTGGTGAGCAACACCAACATACATCCTTGTCTCATACTCTTTAAGGTATCAGAAAACAAACACTTGTTAATAGTGAATATAAATATATATTGATATCTCATGGCCTTTTAAATAATGCATACTTTAATTTCCCCTCAAAAAGACATCTTTTCGCAATTATAGGGAAAGCATATTTTTTTCCCCATGATGGCAGAAGAAGTGTGAGCCTGGAGTGATTCTGTTTTATTGAATCTTCTCAGTATCTGTCAGCATTGGAGATGCCTGATTTAATCATTCAGAACTAGCTCCTGCCAAAAATATTTGCATTGTGCATGTTTGAAAAATACCAGAGCCAGAATGAACTTTAATAAAGCTATACTTTGAGCTAGCTATAACATGTGAGTTTAGAAGATGTGTCCATCCACCTAGACCTTGTGGGGATGGGTAGGGTTTATGAATACAGGGTTCTGTATTCTAGCACATTCCATTTTATGAAATGAAACGGTACTTCCTATGTACCCAGAAATGCCTCCCAGGAGATTCTCCAGAGCAAATCTGTAATTCAAAGTGGCTGTTTTATGTTGATCTCTTTCAGCACTTTTTCTCCTTATAAATTGTCAGCAACCCATATATACTTTTTATTTTTCTCTGAATCATGTCAGCTAACAAATCTTAATCTGTATTTGCAAATTAAAGGCAGAAGAAATCAATTACAAGTGCTTGGTTTATCTAAATTGAATTACATTGGCCCTTTCGATTGAACTTTTGGGGAATAAACAAGAGAAATTAGAGATATGTGCACATCTATGGGGATATGATATCACTGGAATCATGGAAACATGGTGGTATGGCTCCTATGACTGGAATGTTGGAATGAAGGGTTATAAGCTCTTTAGGAGAGACAGGCCAGGCAGATGGGGAGGGGGTGTAGCTATTTATGTCAATGATAGGCTGGAGAGTATGGAACTCTGTCTGCAGAGAGGTGATCAGTCAAGAGAGAGCTTGTGGGTCAGGGTCAAAGGGAGAACTGTGGTGGGGGACATTACTGTGGGGGTCTGCTACAAGCCACCTGTATTGGATTTGGATCCACTGACCAATTGAATAGTGGAGCTAAAGTTTGGGTTCAAACACTGAACAGCCCACCTGAGCCAGCTGAAATTACTGCCACTGGAAAAGACAATGCAGTATTACTGATTAAATACAGCCAAGAAAAAATGGAAATATGGAAATAAATGTTATTTGAGAGAATGATATTATTACATTTTAGTTTTGTGTTTTACAGAAACTACAGATCCTAGCCATCCTCATATGTCTTATGGCCCCTTTGGGTGATGCCATTACCCCAGGAAGATATCTGAAAAGGACTGACTTCTTGCTTCTGCACTGGAGATGGAAGAGCGGCACCAGACCTTGCAGATAAGATAATGTAAATGAACCTTGCCTTTGTAGCAAGTTCAACATTTTCCTCAGGAGTACATATGTGGAAAACCAGTTTGCCAGAAAAACGCTACTAATAATTGTTTGTACAACATCAAATGGATTAAGATGTAGTAACTGTAGCTAATGCTAGTGCTGTTGCTATCAAATGTTGTAACCTTTCCAGTTCTTATATTCACTGTGCTGATAGTACTGAAAATGTATACAACCTGAGTAGTAGTACTGGGGATATAATTCTAGCATTCCTCAGTGTGCATAATAATTGTTACACTCATTTTATTAACAATATGGACCTGCTATCTATGGTACCAATCATGAGACATTGTGCCTCGTATGTCTCCGTCATGATCAAGAATCAAAGGACCAAATGTAATGGATGGGAACCTAGCTGAGAGTTGATTCCCTTTCATGACTGAAAGACATAACAAAGTATGTTTTTTGTCACAGAGTATTCGGTAGAGTATATATGTTTATGTTCATTGTGACTGATTGTTTGTCGAAAAGAGACAGGAAAACAGGTGTGCAGCTGTTCTATGACCTTCATACTTGGCCACACTGGGGAGCCTGGCCAACACTCTTAGCACGGACAACAGTGAGATCATGAGAAACTGCAAGGCCCCATGAGTAAACAATTAGAGATCTGGCATAAAGATGGTTGTTTTTCTAAGGGTATAAAAGCAGGACCCTCTTGTGGCTGAGGGAGAAGCCTCACCTATGGGTGGATGCACCGCGTAGGAATTTTCCCAATTACCTGAGACTCCTGGCATCGGCTGCAACGGGGCTTCCCAGCTGGAAGTGTGGGTCTGGATGATGATTCAGTGGTAACTGGTGATGTATTTCTTCTTAATCTCTGTTCTCTCTATGCAGTAATGATTTGATACATTGCTAACTTTCTTCAGCACTTATGTACATATATCTCTGATTTGCTTAATTGTACTTATTTACTGTGTATGTAGAGATACATACTCAATTCACATTAGTGTGCTTGTTTACTTTAGTGTGCTTACTGGCTTTAGTGTGCTTGTTTAATAAACTGTGCATATTATAGAGCTGGTGTGTGGCCATTTAGTGTCATACCCTCCCTGTCAGAAGAACACCACCCAGAAAGGAGGACTGTGCGGATGAAGCCCTCTATAGACAGAAAGGAGCAGCCTTAACCTCACAGGCCCTTGTCTTCATGGAGGACTTCAACCACCCTGTTGGAAGGATGGTAGGGTCTGGCACAAGCAATCCAGGAGGTTCCTTGGTTGTGTGGAAGACAACTTCCTCTTGCAAGTGATAGAGGAGCCGACAGGGAAAGATGTGTCATGGTTTAAGCCCAGCCAGTAACTCAGCTGCTCACTCACTCCCCGCCCCTTCTTCCCCCCCCTGCTCCTGGAGGGATGGGGACAAGAATCAAAAGAATGTAAATCCCATAGGATGAGATAAGAACAATCTAGTAACTAAGGTATAATACAAAACTACTACTAATACCACCAATAATAATAATTATAAGGGAAATAATAAGGGGAGAAAATAAAATTGCTCACCACCCGCCGACCTATACCCAGCCCAACCCGAGCAGCTATCATCTGGACCTTCCAGGTAACTCCCCCCAGTTTATAGAGTGGGCATGACTTGCTGTGGTAAGGAATACCCCTTTAGCTAGTTTGGGTCAGGTGTCCTGTCTCTGCTTCCTCCTGGCTTCCTGTGCCCCTCCTCACTGGCAGAGCATGAGACTGAGAAAGTCCTTGGTCAGAGTAAACCTTACTTAGCAAGAACTAAAAACATCGGTGTGTTATCAGCATTGTTCTCAGACTGAAGTCGAAACCACAGCAATGCACCAGCTACTAAGAAGGAGAAAAATGACTGCTACTGCTGAACCCAGGACAAGGTGCCATGCTTGACCTTGTGATCACCAACAGGGAGGGGCTGGTGGGGAATGTGATGCTCAAAGGCAGCCTTGGCTGTAGCAATCATGAGATGATAGAGTTCGAGATCCTCAGAACAGTGAGAAGGGCGCGCAGCAAGCTCCCTGCCCTGGACTTCAAGAGAGCAGACTTTGGCCTCTTCAGGAACTTACTCAGTAAGATTCCATAGGATACAGCGCTAGAGGGCAGGGGGGCCCAAGACTGCTGGTTGATATTCAAGGATCACCTGCTCCAAGCTCAGGAGTGTTGTGTCCCAACTAGAAGGAAATGTGACAGGAGGGCCAGAGACTTCCATGGATGGATAAGGAGCTGCTGAGGAAACTTGGGAAAAAAAAATCTTATAAAAGGTGGAAGTGAGAAGAGGCGGCCTGGGAAGAATACAGGGATATTATCTGGGAAGCTAGGAGAGGATCAGGTTCAAGCTCATCTGAAGAACCTGAATGTGCACAAGTCCATGGGACCTGATGAAATCTATCCACGGATCCTGAAGGAGCTGGCAAATCAAGTTGCTAAGCCACTGCCCATCATATTTGAAAAAGCATGGCAGTCAGGTGAAATTCCTGATGACTGGAAAAAGGGAAATATAACCCCCATTTTCAAGAAGGGGAAAATGGGAGACCCTGGAAAATACAGACCAGTCAGCCTCACCTCTGCGCCTGGCAAAATCTTGGAGCAGATTATCCTGGAAAGCATGCTAAGGCACATGAAAAACAAAGAGGTGGTTGGTGACAACCAACGTGGTTTTGCTAAGGGAAAATCATGCCTGACAAATTTGGTGGCCTTCTATGATGGGGCTACAGAACTGATGGACAGGGGCAAAACAGTTGATGCCATCTACCTGGACTTGTGCAAGGCATTCGACACTGTCCCACACGACATCCTTGTCTCTAAATTGGAGGGACAGACAACTCAGTGGATAAAGACTTGGCTGGATGGCTGCACACAAAGAGTTGTGGTCAACGGCTCAATGTCCAATTGGAGACCAGTAACAAGTGGTGTCCCTCAGGGATCGGTGTTGGGACCAATCTTGTTCAACATCTTTGTCGGCGACATGGACAGTGGGATTGAGTGCGCCCTCAGCAAGTTTGCCGACAACACCAAGCTGGAGGGAAGGGATGCCATCCAGAGGGACCTTGACACGCTTGTGACGTGGGCTGATGCCAACCTCATGAAGTTCAACCAAGCTAAGTGCAAGGTCCTACGCCTGGGTCAGGGCAATCCCAGGCACAGCTACAGGTTGGGCAGAGAAGAGATTCAGAGCAGCCCTGCAGAGAAGGACTTGGGGGTGTTGGTTGACGAGAATCTGAACATGATCTGGCAGTGTCTGCTTGCACTGGGCTGCATTAAAAGGAGTGCGACCAGCAGCTTGAAGGAGGTGATCCTGCCCCTGTATTCTGCTCTTGTGAGATCCCACTTGAAGTACTGTGTGGAGTTCTGGTGTCCTCAACGTAAAAAGGACATGGAGCTGTTGGAGCAAGTCCAGAGGAGGGCCACGAGGATGATAAGGGGGCTGGAGCACCTCCCATATGAAGACAGGCTGAGAGAGTTGGGGCTGTTCAGCCTGGAGAAGAGAAGGCTGCGTGGAGACCTCATAGCAGCCTTCCAGTATCTGAAGGGGGCCTACAAGGATTCTGGAGAGGGACCCTTCATCAGTGTCTGTAGCAATAGCATAAGGGGTAATGGGTTTAAACTTAAACAGGGGAAGTTCAGGTTAGATATAAGGAAGTTTTTTACTGTGATGTGGGAGAGGATGGAAACTATTTGATTATTGCCAAAGAGAAGTAACTGCTTGGCTGGAGACGAAAGAGTTAAAGAAGAAACAAAGTACATTGTGCGATCAAGCAGAGCAACCCAGGTGGACAGGAGCAGGAGAACCGAAAGATAAGGAACTGGTTAATTTGGGACTATTTGTGAAATGATGAAGAATGTTGAAAAAACAAAACTGTAAACCAGGAACTAAACATGATGTGCTAAAACTAGCTTGGTATGAAAGGTAGAGCAATAGGCTAAAAATATCTTTTGCTAGAATGGTGTAAAAGCTAGAGCAATAGGCAATAAAGTGATTCGCTGCATGAAGATGCTCTGAGTCCGTGCCTTCATACGCCACACTGTGAGGGTGGTGCTGCAATGGAACAAGTTGCCCAAGGAAGTGGTAAATGCTCCACCTATGGCAGTGTTCAAGGCCAGGTTGAATAGAGCCTTGGGTGACATGATCTAGTATGAGGCGTCCTTGCCCATGGCAGGGGGGTTGGAACTAGATGATCTTAAGGTCCTTTCCTACCCTAACCATTCTGTGTTTCTATAGCTTAAGTTATGTGGTTGGTGTTCTGTAGCTTGGTAACTATAAAAATTCTAATTTGATTTCCATCATTTATATCTAGTCTTTCTGAAGTATGAACTAATTTTTTTCAAGTGCTTCAGTATTTACTCAAAATTTGCAATTTCTACAGACATGTAGTTGACAGATTTGTTTCTTAGAGCATTCAGGAGATGCAAGTGTGAGAGAGGTGAGCACAGACTACTTAAATGCAATTGTAGCTTGAAAGAAATATTGCCAGACTCTTTTCCCCTTATTGCTTCCATAATTTGCTGTCTTGGGCTGAGCATTAGAAGGCAGGAACCTAAGCTGAAGTATATTTCTGTCTTCTCACATCTTACATGTCTGCAGTCATCATCTCTTGTGTTACTGTCCTGAGGAGATAATTGGCTGATGTTACAATATATTGGCTCGGCTGTGTCTATACTTGCTTGCAGTGTTTTTATAGTTCACAGGTTACAAAACTCAATCTCTGTTTGTTGACTTACTTGCAGAGAACCATTGTGTCTGGTTTTCTTAATGAACTGAGGATTTGTGACACATGCTAGACACCAGCAGAGTGGGCTGTTTTGAAAACTCACATCCTCCATATTCAGACTACCTCTGTGCATGCATTTCTCCATGCTGCCAGGGTATAGTACTATTTGTTTAGGTTCATATTCACTACTGTACATAAAAATTAATTGTGACAAATTTAGAAGTTACCTTTATGCAGACGAAAAATATTAAAAGGGAAAGAGTTGCTTTATAGGTGTCGTGGTTTGAGCCCAGCCGGTAACTCAGAACCACGCAGCTGCTCACTCACTCCCCCCCTTCCTCCCCCCGCTCCCGGAGGGATGGGGAGGAGAATCGGAAGAATGTAACTCCCACGGGTTGAGATAAGAGCAGTCCCGCAACTAAGGTATAATACAAAACCACTACTGCTACCACCAATGATAATAACGATTAGTGAAATAACAAGGGGAGAGGATACAATTGCGCACCACCCGCCGACCGATAACCAGCCCGACCCGAGCAGTGATCTGGGCCTTCCGGGTAACTCCCCCCGGTTTATATACTGGGCATGACGTGCTGTGGTATGGAATACCCCTTTGGCTAGTTTGGGTCAGGTGTCCTGTCTCTGTTTCCTCCCAGCTTCCCCTCCTCCCTGGCAGAGCATGAGACTGAAAAAGTCCTTGATCGGAGTAAACATTATTTAGCAACAACTAAAAACATTGGTGCGTTATCAGCATTGTTCTCACACTAAAGTTGAAACCACAGCACTGCACCAGCTACTAAGAAGGAGAAAAATGACTGCTATAGCTGAACCCAGGACAATAGGGAAGAGTTTGCTGCTTTCTCTAAGACAGTTTTTTTCATTGCCTGAAATACATTTAAGCCTGAGGGACGATGGTATAATGCAATTTAGCATTAAAGTATTTGCAGATAGTTCAGCGAAAATACTATAAAGGTAAAATTGTAAAGATAGATGATACAGTGCTAAATATCCAAAATGCACCATTATATTCTTGCTATAATAAAATGATCTGTAAGCAGTTCTTATTTAAATCAGCCTGCCAGCCATAAATAGCGTGCACTTTAAATGTCTTGCTCAATGCTATAGAGCAGAAACAGTCTTTGTATTAAAATATTAATTGAAGTTACATAGAAAAATAGATCATACTCATACACAATACTGATCTCTCCACCCTAGGAACGATTCTCTCGGATAGGTGTATGATACCACCTGCGGTATAATGCAGTTTGACCTTGTACTGGGGGAGCAGAGCACTGAAGCTCAGCTTTCTCTGTGGTGCATCTGTGCATCTTTTGCACCTAAAGTTGTTCTCCTGCGAAAGGAGGCTTGGGCCACCTTCCTGCAGCATACAAACAGCACTTATTTGGATGCAGAATTGTTATGTACTGAGTGTAAAAATATACATGAGCTTTTTTGGTTGCCTTGCTTTGTAATCCTTATTGGTTACATGTGTTTAGTGGTACAGCGTCTAATTTGTCTCTGTTATCTCTATACTTAGAACACAGATATTTGTGGAAGATTCAAGCGATATTGCAGATTTGTTTTTCTGCTGCTGCAGGAAGGAAGTTTGTCAATGAGCTATATTATGTATGGCTCACTAGATAGTAGTAAACCTTCGTTGCTGTGCTTTGGGATTATCAAAGGGCGTTGTGTTGCTAGTTAGAATCTTTCTGGATTAATGAAACAGATCACAGATCACTGCATAGCAAAGTGCCTGAAGTCTGTGAAATATTTTCTGAATAAGGATTGCATCAGGCTCACTGAGAATATAAAGTGCTAGAAAGAACATGGTGTTATTTTACGGACCCTGCATTTGGTTGGTTTCTTGCAGTGTCCTTATAGATTCACTAATTAGAAACTTGAGGTTTCTTTAAGTTTGCTCATTTTCTTCCTTTCTAACAATACAACATTAACATCCAAATCCTTGTCTTTTTTCTTCTGACTGTTATTGACTTCAGGGGCAAATTTGTTTGAATACAGACTGGTTCAGATAGAATTAGTTTCAGAGCTTTCTGTAGAGAATTACAGTCTGTATACAACCATGCTGAGATTATACATCAGTCTTTAGGGAGTTCAGCAACAGGATTTAAGATGGAGACTGTCTAGTGTTGAGCCTATTAATTAAGATTTTGGTCTGAGTCAGGTTGTGCAAGATTCTCCTGCAGTCCTAATCCAAACATGAAGTTTACTTTGTCTACCCTGTCTGTGCTACTTAGTGAAGCTGCTTTTGCAGTTGAGTATGGCTTGAAGCATGTGGTTCATGAGAATGTTGCAATTGATTAGATGCTGAAGCTGTGAATAGGTCACATAATTATATTCTGACTCAAAGTACATAAATCCAGATGGTTATTCAAGAACCTCATATTTTTACATTAGGGTAAAGGTGAAGCAACTTCATTAAAATTATTCCACCAATTGCATCTTCTATTGCTTTTTTTTTTTTCTGGTTGAAGCTTCTGGGCTACATAACCAGATCCACTGTATTATCTTCCTTCAGGGATGAAAGATACTAGTGTATTAAAGGAAGCCCAGGTTCTCCAAACATCTTAGGTTTGCTGAAAAAGCTTAGCTGTATTTCCTGTGCTGTTATAGCAAGAAACATGAGCTGCTGTAGGGATTGTGTTTGTCTCCATGGTCCTACCTAGCACATTATCTTTAAATCTTATAAAAAGTTCATTCTTACTTTAATAAAGGCAGAATTCAAAATTGAAAAATTGTCTCTAAGATAAAGATAGGTCACATTTGAATAATTGCACTGCTTGACTTGAACTAATGCTGAAATGTGATTGTACTACCATCATAGTCTTGTGGCATAAACATTCTTTGAAGTAATAACCAATGGAATACTCTGCATGAAATTTATAAAGTAGGCTTGTTCTGGTAATTTAATTTCTTATTTTAAACAAGCTTTACAATTTATTTCTGAGTGTAGCAGAAAGAAAGTGAAATTTATATCTGTGATATTTCAAGACAGAGTTAACAAGGGCTGTATCAGCCTAGAACATTTTCAGAGCTTTGCAGGGAGGAAGTTAGAACTGCTGTTAATGGCAGGATTGGGGCCTGACTTTGCACTCAAGAGAAAAACATGTAGGTGATATACTATATGGGATTTAGTATTCGATTTTGTTTCATTGGTAATTTACTACTTGTGGGTTTTGGTGGGTTTTTGTTTGTTTTGGGTTTGTTGTTTGGTTTTGGTTGTTTGGTTTGGTTTGGGTTTTGTGTGTGTGTGTGTGTTTAAAGAATTTAGTGACAGCATTTGATAAGATGAATAAATAGTTCAGGGCTATATCACCAGTTGGGTCTGGTCAGTTGGCATAGCTGCATTTTGTACCAGTTGAGGATCTGCCTTTCAATTTGGAAAAATTTTATATCCTGGTCCTCTTTTTCTATTAGATTTGTGCTCAAAATAGTAAAACCGGAAGAGATTTCTCCTCCATTTTTGGTCTTTTTTAGTTTCTAAACTTCCTGGAGAAGGGTCCATCTTTTTTCTTTCCACAATGAACCTGGCAAATAATTTATAAACAAAGAAACAACAGTAATGGGGTACAAGAAATGGAATACTATCCATTATTTATGTACATAATTAAATAGAATCCCTGGTCATTTGGAAGTATAAAGACAAAACTTCACTGTGGTTGTAGTATGTATATAAATGCTGAAGCATGTCATGGTAGTCTTACATGAGAATGCTACCTCCATTTTCACTCAAGCAATTACATTTTGTTTCATTAAGTAGCTCTCTGCAGCTACAGCTGCTGTCCTGGGTTCAGCTGTAACAATTAACTCCTTAGTAGCTGGTGCAGTGCTGTGGTTTCAACTTTAGTGTGAGAACAATGCTGATAACGCACCGATGTTTTTAGTTGTTGCTAAATAATGTTTACTCCGATCAAGGACTTTTTCAGTCTCATGCTCTGCCAGGGAGGAGGGACACGGGAAGCCAGGAGGAAGCAGAGACAGGACACCCGACCCAAACTAGCCAAAGGGGTATTCCATACCACAGCATGTCATGCCCACTCTATAAACTGGGGGGAGTTACTCGGAAGGCCCAGATCGCTGCTCAGGTCGGGCTGGGTATCAGTTGGTGGGTGGTGAGCAATTGTATTGTGCATCACTTGTGTTCATTGGTTTTTTTCCCTTTCCCCTTTTAGTTTTATATTCTCTCCCCTTGTTATTTCCCTTATCATTATTATTATTGGTGGTAGTAGTAGTGGTTTTCTATTATACCTTAGTTACCGGACTGTTCTTATCTCAACCTGTGGGGTTTACATTCTTTCAATTCTTGTCCCCATCTCTCCAGGAGCAGGGAGGGGAAGAAGGGGGGGGGAGTGAGTGAGCAGCTGCGTGGTTCTGAGTTACCAGTTGAGCTTAAACCACGACAGCTGCACACTGAATTTCCTAGTCAGGTTTTGTCAGAAATGCAGCAATTAATGGTCAGGGGTTTGTTTTGGTATTTTTTAAATGTCTTTTTATCACGCAATACATTGAAAACCAGATTTGATACAGATAGTGCCATGCAAGCAAACAGGATGGCTTAAGCCCAGTGACATACAGAGCAAACCCAGAGTTTCAGGGCACAGTGTGTTGAGGGTGTGGGTCCAGCAGGAGAGGATGGAAATAGCAGTGTGTCTTCTCAGCTGGGCACGTGGGATGCTTTGCTGGCTTGGAAATGCATATTTATTTCATGGGATGGAAAACCTTAAGCATTAAACATGTTTGCTCAATTAAGTTATTGAACCACCAGTTGAGTTACTCCTACAGTATGTTTAATCCCCTGGTGATAGTTGAAGCTCCTAAAGCAAACATCAAAAGAGTATTTTTGTTTGTTTCATTTTTGGCATAGACATCAACGACAATACATTAATTTTACATAATTCATATTTTCTCTTTAATACATATTTTTATGTTTTGCCATTTTCTCCAGAATAATACTGTCATTTCATATATAAGAGAAACTAGGATAAATACAAATAGATCGAGATGTCTTAATCAAAGAAAGAGATGCTTAGAGTTAGAACATAAGGAGATGAACTTAATTTGGTTTGCCAAATTATACCGTCCTCCAAAGTGATAGGTTAGTAGGTTTTATGAACTACTCTTTTTTGTTTCACCTTACTGTTTTCTGTGACATTTAGCAATTCAACTCTCTACAGGATAATGCAGTGTGAAGTATATAAAAATCACTCTGGTTTTAGGTGCCACTCAATTTACCTGTTTACCACAATTCTACTGCCAAATTGGTCTCAAGGCATTAAATTCTTGACAAAGCATGGCTCTAATTCTGAAGGGAGACTGTGTCCAAAAGTGTGCCATGGCTTGGAGAGCCAGGGACCATGTTGATGGAGGGGAGCCCTGCAGTCTACTGTGAGGCTTAGCAGAGCAGCCTGGAGAATGCCCAGCAAAGACCAGGGCCATGAAAATTAGCTACCGTAGGTACAATGCCAGATCATTTGAGAGAAATGCAGCTGGCCGAGGTGTTCATCTCTCTTTTCTAGGAGGGATCCCTGTTTCTAGAAATTTCCTCATTGCATATCTAGTATCTCTTCTCAGGTTTTTTTTCGGTTATTGGAAAATAAGGGAACTCGCCATACTGCATAGTAGATTAGGATTTTGAATCCTGTAGTTAAATATATCTGTGTATTTATATATATGTGTCTTCACTGACTTGGGGGTGTTGGTTGATGAGAATCTGAACATGAGCTGGCAGTGTACGCTTGCAGACCAGAAAGCCAACCGTATATATACTGGCTGCACCAAAAGGAGCGAGACCAGCTCCCTGCCGTGTATCACCAGTTAATGCCAAAACTCTGAAAAGAAACAAACTAATACACAGTATTAAAAAAAAGCAGTAAAAAAAAAAAAAGATATTTATATAGGCTGGTTCTTGAGAGGTACCTCAAAGCTGATCTGCTCTTTCAGTGATTTTTTAAATAGTTTCTCATCAACCAATACCCCCAAGTCCTTCTCTGCAGGGCTGCTCTGAATCTCTTCTCTGCCCAACCTGTAGCAGTGCCTGGGATTGCCCTGACCCAGGTGTAGGACCTTACACTTGGCTTGGTTGAACTTCATGAGGTTGGCATCGGCCCACCTCTCAAGCATGTCAAGGTCCCTCTGGATGGCATCCCTTCCCTCCAGCGTATCAACTGAACCATGCAGCTTGGTGTCATCGGCAAACTTGCTGAGGGCGCACTCAATCCCACTGTCCATGTCGCCAACAAAGATGTTGAACAAGATTGGTCCCAACACTGATCCCTGAGGGACACCACTTGTTACTGGTCTCCAATTGGACATTGAGCCGTTGACCACAACTCTTTGCGTGCAGCCGTACAGCCAAGTCTTTATCCACCACGTGTTCCATCCATCAAATTGATGTCTCTCCAATTTAGAGACAAGGATGTCATGCGGGACAGTGTCGAACGCTTTGCACAAGTCCAGGTAGATGACGTCAACTGCTCTGCCCCGTCCATCAGTTCCGTAGCCCCATCATAGAAGGCCACCAAATTGGTCAGGCAGGATTTCCCCTTAGTGAAGCCATGTTGGCTGTCACCAACCACCTCATTGTTTTTCATGTGCCCTAGCATGCTTTCCAGGAGAATCTGCTCCAAGATTTTGCCAGGCACAGAGGTGAGACTGACTGGTCTGTATTTTCCAGGGTCTCCCATTTTCCCCTTCTTGCAAATGGGGGTCATATTTCCCTTTTTCCAGTCATGGGGAACTTCACCTGACTGCCATGCTTTTTCAAATATGATGGACAGTGGCTTAGCAACTTGATTTGCCAGCTCCTTCAGGACCCACGGATAGATTTCATCAGGTCCCATGGACTCGTGCACATTCAGGTTCCTTAGATGATCTCAAACCTGATCCTCTCCTACTTGGAAATACAAAAGAAACAGGGTATTAACTCGCACAGGTTGTTGCTTTCATTACAAACTACTGAAACATTTTTGAAAAAAATCCACATTATTTTCCTGCAAAAGTCTGTCACAGAAAAGATTCTGACTGAACATTTCATGTGTTGTTCTTGCTAAGTTTGCCAGAGAACAACATAAAGCTAGATCATTGTCTTATTTTTCATCACTTTCTGTAAATACTCTCCAAATTAAACTCAGTAAATGCCAGAAATGCTAATATCTAGTCTTTGTATATGCTTATAGAACAGATTTAGGGTGCTTATTTGAAGGATATTGTTGTGGTTTAAGCCCAGCCAGTAACTCAGAACCATGCAGCCGCTCACTCACCCCCCCCTTTTTCCACCCTGTGTTGCAGATTATTTTAAGTTTTACTGAATCTTTCTATATTTTGTGTTTGATTATGAAGCAGTTATCTATAAGAACATTTTGATTTAAGAAGTTAGCCTCTATGTTAGCATGGGATGTTGCATTAGCTTAGAAATTAGATGCTGTGTTGTTTGAAGTCCCTGTTCTCTGTGGTATGCTAGCCTTAGTCCTTACTCTCTAGAGCATAACCAAAGCACCTAGAGTCTATTGTATATAGGATGAGTTATTTGACAACCTGGCAAGGTAGAAACCTAGGCAGCCAACTTGGCAACAAAACTTACTTTTAAGGTGACCTAAAGTAAACTGCCTTCATTATAATACTAAAAAGTACACCCACAGATCAAGAAGACCCTTGCCCAAGTGAAGACCCTTCCCCTGCCCAAGTGTAGTAGCAGAAGAGAATGACACTGCAGATATTATAATTGTATGTAAATCACTAACCAATCATTGTAACTGGGAGTGTACTATCTTGTAATTTTTGTGTATAAATGTAAGGATGAAATCATCGTGGGGTGTGCTTGATTTGTGGAAATTCCACCTAGCACCCAGCACTGCAGTAAAGAAGTGCCTGCTTCTTAATGCTACATTGGTGTCAAGGAGTTTTATTCTCCTGACTTCTGGTGATACCTGCTCCCGGCAGGATGGGGAGGAGAATCAAAAGAATGTAAACCCCACAGGTTGAGATAAGAACAGTCCAATAACTAAAGTATAATACAAAACTGCTACTACTACCACTAATAATAATAATAAGGGAAATAACAAGGGGAGAGAATATAAAACTAAAAGGGGAAGGGGAAAAAACCCCAATAAACACAAGTGATGCACAATGCAATTGCTCACCACCTGCCGACCAATACCCAGCCTGACCCAAGCAGTGATCTGGGCTTTCTGGGTGACTCCCCCCAGTTTATATACTGGGCATGATGTGCTGTGGTATGGAATAACCCTTTGGGTAGTTTGGGTCAGGTGTCCTCTCTCTGCTTCCTCCCAGCTTCTTGTGCCCCTCCTCACTTGGCAGAGCATGAGAGACTGAAAAGTCCATGATCAGGGTAAGCATTACTTAGCAACAACTAAAACATTGTTGTGTTATCAGCCTTGTTCTCAGACTAAAGTTGAAACCACGGCACTTCACCAGCTACTAAGAAGGAGAAAAATAACTGTTATGGCTGAACCCAGGACAGATATATATTAAGTGAGCATTTTCCATAAGTTAAAAGCTTCCTTTTTGGCATCTCTAGAACATTTCTTAAAGTACTGAGCACCGATTGAACTTTTAATTCCATAAAACCCACACCTTTCAGCATACTGCTGCATATCCAGATGTTGTCCCAGAGTCTGTAATAGAACAGGGAAGGGCCCAGCAGACAGTGATATGCTCTCAAACCTGCCTTAACATCTCCTAAAGTCTTGTCAAACTCATATATTTCTAATATGATCTTCCTGCTGTGATGTTCATCCTGTCTTTCTTGAGCGTAACAGTCAACAGTGATTTAGGTACCAATTCCTTAATTTAAAATCTCATAAGTTGTTGAGGCTGATACCCCATTGGGGTAAGCTCTTGGTATTTGCCAGCAAAGGAAAACACTGCAAGGTTTTATTCTGGGGTCCAATCTACTGTAAATGTTATATTAGGGGGAAGAATTTTTTTAACATGAAAACTTGGATGCTGAAGCAGAAAATGGCTGCCTTTAGTTGCAGATTTCACCTAAAAAACTGAAAAAAATGATCAAGAGGCTAGTTCATGCTAAATTCAAAACTATCATAGCCGCATTGCTGGCAGTGCCTATTTTAAAGCTAATTCTTGCATGCTGTCATGCCTGCATGGGACCTACTGTCCCATTAAGTAATTGACAAACCACCAAGCACACTTAAATACAGTGTGGACTGATTCCTTTTTCTTTCAGTAGCTTCTGTGGCTTATTGTGTGATGAGGAGGTGTGCATCATTTTTGAAAAATATTGTATGCATAGGGGACAAATCTTCCTTCCACAGTGCAGTGCAATTTGCTAAGCTATTTGTGTGTGTGTTTGTGTGTATATTTAGGGAAGAAATGGTTTGATTTGAAAATATCTTTAGCAGGTTTATTACTCTGCTTTGTTCTGAAGGACAGCTCCATAAATATCTTTGTCTCTGGGATTCCTTGCCAGGATCTTTGCTATAATGTCAGATTCATCACCTTACCAGCCAGTTCACGTCCCTTTTTGATCTTTGAAATAAACTGTAGTCCCAACTTCCAATGCAAATAGCTGTGATACCAGACCTTAATAATTAAGGTAACTTCATTGCAGACTTTAGGAGCATCAAATGATGACAATGCTTTGATTTATTTGCCACCTTTCATTCCAAATGATCTCAAACCACCTCTAATTTCTGGCAAACCTGTGATGAGTTAATGGGTTATTTCAGAGTCTATTCAGCAATAACTGTTGAGTTGCTTAGAAGAAAGACTAATTGATGGGTGACATGGACCAGAATGTTAATTATCTTAAAGAACAATTTTTTGGACATAACAGGAAGTCTACCACTAACACAAGTGGAGCTATGAACTTTAATTCCACCACTCATTATATTAAACAATGAGCTTGGTGACTTGAAGTGACTTGAAGATTTATCTCTTGTCCTGTGTATGTGTATTTTCATAGAGGTTTACTTAGGCATTACTGACATTTTGCCTATGACAGAAAACAGAAGTGGTAAATAGCTGAATTGGGGCAACAGGAAGTGGGAAAATGCCATGAAAGGCAAACAGATTGCTCTTGAGGAGATGGTCTTGAGGTTATTCCAGTGTGAAACTTCTTTTTAAATTAGCAATTGTGATCACACATACATTGTCTTATGTCATCTACACCCCCCTGTACTCCTCTTATGCCTCTTAGTTATCATACTTTTAAACCTTAATAATTTTTTCCACAGAATGAATCCAAAAGTAATTATTTGGATGAGAGTGCTCTCGGTACAGGTAACACTATCATTTGCTATTGATGTTTGCCATTTTTTGTTAGTATCTAAAGGTGTGAATCTGTGGTCTGTCTCTTTGGTTTCAGATGACATTTTCATGTCATCCCTAACTGAGAGCTAAATAGTCTTGCCACATCAGACAACTGTCCTTTTTTAAAAATTTGAGGAGAGACGACAATGGACCCTACACGATTCAATGTGAATCAAGCAGAAGCCACTTTATCGTTCCCACGATCCCTTTATATACAGAGTTTTCTATCTCTACATGCGGTCACGCACCTTTTGATTGGTAAAAGCCCTCTTGCACGAGGCAATCACGCAGCTCGGTAAGTGTCCTTATTGGATCACCTAATTCCTGGTGTTCTTCCCATGTATCTGACTGCAGATGTTTTCTTCCTCTTATCTTCTTCTTGGTATGCGGCTACGTGTTTAGAAGAGGCTCTCTGAAGGCTGGTTCACATCCTCTTATCTTCTTCTTGGTATGCGGCTGCATGCTTAGAAGAGGCCCTCATATGGCTGGCTCATCACATGTCCACTGTCCTCCAAATACGACCCCACAATTCCCCCTTTTTCTCTTTGAACCAGCCAAACTTTCTTCAAGGAATTAGTAATCATGTTAGACACTCCCTTTAAGATACAGGGAACGATTAACAATACAATCACAATTATACTTAAAATTACAATGCCTTGTTTACAAAGATCTAAAAGCCATCCCGTTATGCCCCAACCCCTTAACCACTTATCTAAACCTGAATTGACCACCGTTAGTTTGTTCATGTTGCCTTTTATCTCCTTGAGACTTTTATGAATTGACTCCGAATGGTCAGAGAGATTCATACAGCACATCCCTTCAAAATCCTCACACCTGTGACCCTGTGCTAAAAGCAAAAATCAATTGCAGCTCTATTTTGCAAAACAGCGTGTCTTGTGCTATCTACATCATTAGGCATTTGTGTAAGTACTTCTGACGTTAAATTTATCTACTTTGCAGCCCAACACCCTAACTCAGCCACGTCTCCTAATGCTTTTGCTGCAGCTACTCCAGGTGCAAACAAGGAGGCGATAACTCGAGACGGCACATCCCAAAATTGTACCTGATCATTACAATCGGGCCTCAGTTGTATCCTTGTTGACGAGTAATATTGAGCTCTAACTTAAACAATATGTCATTTGACACATATCCCTTGAACCATTGTGACTGATAACCTTCTACCCCACGCGTGCTCTAGAACTTCGACAATACCATCTGACCCCACAATACTCGCAAACACACAAACTCCAAGGCTCCCAAGTTCCACAGTTATGGCACGGAGTCCTTAGGTGCTGGGGTGTTTTCGGGTGGGTCATGCAACTTTTCTTGCCATGGCTTTACCCACTTGGCTGGTATCCATCTGGTTCCTATATCTGTAACAACACATGCATATCCTCTTCCCCATGTGATTAACTTAAATGGTCCTTCCCAGGCCCCTGTTTGCAGGTAGTTAAGGTCTGGCGGCCGGAAGATATCGCGCTGTACGGAAAGAGAGAGCCCCTCTCCTGACATTTCTGATAGCCAATAGCGTTTAGCTTAGCTTATGATGTAGGCGGACGGAAGTGACGTCATAAGACCTAAAGCTATATAATGCGATGTTACCTAACAATAAACGCCATTTGCCATCCACCACATTGGTGTCTGTGAGCTGATGGCCCGAGCGGCCTGGGGTTGGTTGCCGTGCCGTTCCTGAACCAGGTCGCCACGCCTTCGGAAGGCAACACCTGTTATCCTGTTTTTAATCATTACCTCACATTGTCTGCTCTTAACTTCTTCCAACCCTCCTTGTAGACCAGCCCCGTGTTTTACCATTGGTGGCACCAAGCTATCTTGCGGCAATCGTAAGAAATTTAACACATATAGGACTTTGTTTAATCTATCTGTTGGTGATATAGCACTTTCTCCCCCTTTTTGTTTTTGAAGCAAACGCTTCAATGTCTGATTCATACGTTTGACCATAGCCTGACCGGTAGGTGAATGGGGCGTACCCGTCACGTGAGTAATGCCGCAGAGCTGGAAAAACGCTTGCGTGGAATGAGCTACATAGCCAAGGCCGTTGTCAGTTTTGATTTCTCGTGGCATGCCAAGGGCACTATAGCCGAACGTATGTGACACTGCACATGTTTGCTAGATTCGCCAGTCTGAGCTGTAGCCCAAACTACAAGAGAAAAACAATCCAAGCAGATATGCACATATTTTTGTTTACTGAATTCTGGGACATGCATAACATCCATTTGCCAAATTTCTAAAGGTCCAGTACCACGAGGATTGACTCCAGGAGCCAAGCCTCTGGTATACTGTTGACAATTGGGGCACGACTGGACAATGCCCAGGACATCTGATTGAGACAGCCCGAATTGGCCGCGCAGTACTTTGGCTGACTGGTGGAAAAAATCATGAGACTGTCTGGCTTGCACGAACCGGTCCGTTGAGGGAGCTGCCCATAGCAGCACTACCAGCTTGTCGGCTCTCCGGTTGCCTTCCGCTAAGCGTTCGATTATTCCTGTGTGACTCCAAATATGGGTGATAAAATATTCACATTGTCTTTCTGACAGCAATAGCCACAACCTCCGAAATAGTTTGTACAATACCTCATTGTTTATCTCTTTCAGCAATGCTCGTTCTATACTTGATACAACTCCTACTACATACAGTGAATCACAAACAACATTGACTGGTGGTGTCTTCCATCGAGCAAACACTTCTACCACGGCTCGCAACTCCAAATGTTGTGTGGAGCCTTGACAGTCTGTTAAAACTACATCATGCCATTGCCCTTTGGCCTGCCACGTGATGGCAGCCTTTTGAGATCTTCCTCCTGCATCTGTAAAGACTGTAGCACCATCTACCGGCTGTGCAGAGCGTCTAGGTCGCTCTTCTATTTGACAGGAATGTAGTACACTATAAAAACTTGTGTGGTGGATAGTGCACCTTTACT
This sequence comes from Strigops habroptila, assembly GCF_004027225.2. NCBI lineage: Eukaryota > Metazoa > Chordata > Aves > Psittaciformes > Psittacidae > Strigops > Strigops habroptila. The sequence continues at coordinate 10,097,454 of NC_044301.2, forward strand.
TCACCTGAATAATCCAGCAACGCCACTTGCAATAAAATACACTGGCGCAAAGCCCAAGCTAAATATTCTGCCACTAAAGGTATTATGATAAAAGATGGTTCTTTCCCTACTATTTCAACAATTCGATTTCGCCCCCTCATGATTAATTGTGCTAGCGCCTCCATTCGTGTTGTAACTGTCCGCTTTGACTGTGCCGATAAAAACACCCACTCTAATAACCACAAAGGATCTCTTCCAGGAATCCATTGCAGTATTACAGCAAAAGGGTGCTGCTCACTATTGATTATGGCTAAACCTATCCCATAATCAGGGTTCCAGCAATGGGTGTAGGCTTTACTAACTTTTACGCTAATCTGCTGCAAAGCCTCTTTGGTCAATGTCCGGGGTGCGTTTGCACCACCTCCTCCCCTGAGTAACCTCATCAGAGGTGCCAACTCCTCATTGGTAATACCGCATAGGTCCTCACCCAGTTTAAATCTCCTAACAATTTTTGTACATCATTCAAGGTGTGGATCTCTGTCTGGAGTTCCACCTTTTGAGGTCGAACAACTGCTTTGTCGATTTCCCAGCCAAGATACTTCCATACTTCTGTTTTTTGTATTTTTTCAGGGGCCAATTGTAGCCCATTTGACTGCAACACATTTTATAATTCAGCAATCAATTGGTCTCCATTCAGCTGTTTTCCAGATATCAAAATGTCATCCATGTAACGATAAATAAGCAAGTCTGGATGCGCTTCACGTACCGGAGTAAGTGCCCAGGCCACGTAAACCTGGCACATGGTTGGTGAATTTTTCATGCCCTGCGGTAACACTACCCAGTGGTACCTTTTCATAGGTTCACTTTTGTTTACGCTCGGTACAGAAAAAGCAAATTTCTGATAATCTTCTGGATGCAGGGGAATGGTAAAAAAGCAATCTTTTAAATCGATAATTAAAATGTCCCAATTTTTCAGAATCATATTTGGGGAGGGTAATCCAGGCTGTGACGCCCCCATATCCTCCATGACCTCATTGATTTTCCTCAGATCATGCAATAGGCGCCATCTGCCACTTCTCTTTGGAATTGTAAAAATTGGGGTATTCGAAGGGCTTGTGGTCGGTTTAATGTGACCTTTCTCTAATTGCTCCTGTCCCTTTCCAAAGCTAAAATTAAGGGATCTGGCAGAGCTCTCTTAATTCCACATTCCTTCTGCCACTCCTGCTGTTTTCTTAACGTGAAAAACATATCTGCATACATTACTTTGCTCTGTTGATATCCCATTATTAATTTTACACACACACACAAGAGATCCCACAAACACACTCCACACAACTACAATACCTAAAACACAAACAAAATCCAATTAGACAAACAACTATTAATGACACAATCACAACACACAGTGCAGCCTTAACCATATTATATCGTCAACACCAAAATCGTTACCGTGATAATCCACAAAACTAGGTCAAATACCAGCAAGTCACAAACAGAAACAAATCCAAATGTATACCAATCGAGCGCTAGCAGCCGGGTATACGCCTTTACCTACGAGATTTCTATATCTCGATTTACAGAAGGCTCCAAACAAAAGGTTAACCCACCAAAATCCAAACTTCAAACAGACTCCCGCGCAGGACATCTCCTACGACTTACGGAATGTTAACCAAAACAAAACAATATTTACAAAAGAATACCTTCTTAAAGATGGTCCTTGTCTGCTCCTGCAGTGATCCGTGTGAGTCGAGGGGTCCGTCTGGGAAAATTCCCCGGGGGCCCTAGGGAGCCCTGTTCTCAGCGGGTCCTGCAGCCGAGCAGAGAGGGTCCCATCTGGGGTGCCAAATTGATTCGTAGAACTCGTTAAGAACTTGCCAACTTAATTAGTTCGGTAACACTGCTGGCATAAATGAGTGATTTCTCCTTGTCCTTCTACTTATCAGTTAACTTCGCTACATCACTTCCTGAACATCTGCTTAGTTTCAGCTACTCCTTAGCTACAATCCTGTTTTGGTTACAATAAATTTTGTGAGAAGGTCATAAGGCTCCAAAACTATGTCAGCTACAACAATTCATCTTAGACAAGGACCCTTATTGTGTTCTTTTGGTCGGGCCTTTTTTTAGGTTTGGAAAATTTTGTTGTTATATACAAAGCCACCAAGCTTAAAGTTACTTAGAACTAAATTTTCTTATTTACAAAAGGTTATTTTGCATTTTGTACTTCCTTATCTCAAATCCCTCTTTTTTCTATCCTTTTGCAAAGTCTTTTGCAATATTTTTTTTTTTCACTAACACATTCTGAATAATCCCTCTCCATCGTCGTGTTGGGTCCCCGTCAGTTTTAGCAGTTTCATCTCTCACCTCCCCCCACACCCTGGAGCTTCCCGCAGCTTCGCCTCTCCCCTCCCCCCACCCCCCTGTGTTCTTCTCAAGCGATCTTATCTCTTTCCAAGTCCTACAACTTTCGAAGTTGTTTCTGCGCCCAGTCCAGTTCCCTGTGGGGCTCAAGCATGGATGATTTTTGCGGAGACGTTGGTGGGGGAGGCGCGGACGGAGGGAGAGGTGGAAAAAGCAATGGCTGGCTCTTGAAGTGAGGCGGGTCAGGTGGGACGGGCGGCAGCTCTCCCCTGGGTGGCTTTTCTATGCAAGGGTCAGGAGGCAGCAGTACGGACCAGGATTCATCCACTTCCATCCCCTCGTCTTTCCGGGGATCCACCTCGTCCTCTGTCGGAGGTGCCGACAGGGCAGCGGGGGAAGGGACAGGGAGCAGATCGAAAACTTTGATCTTAGGCGATGGGGGCTGTAAAGCTATAAAAGCTCCGGCAGCAGCTGATTGCTCCACCCTCATCTCTTGAAGGGTCATTAGAATCAGCTTACAAGTTGTTGCTAGTCCCTTAGCTTCTTTGTTGCCGTCGCTTACGGCATCCCATAACTGTTCCCCAACCTTTTCCCAAGTTTCGACCTTAAAAGCAGCCTGTGGATCTGGGGGAACCCGTTCTCTCGGCACCATATTAATAAGTTTTGGAGCACAAGCTCATCGTGTTTAATTCCTCTCTTAGAGAGTATATGTAGAGGCAGTTTCACAATCGCACTTTCTTCCTTTGTTACACTCTGCCCCATCTCTTATTACCGGCTGCTCACCTCTAAGGGTGTCCCGTTGCAACGTACATTCTTTTTCTTCACGGACCGTCCTCCGATCCGTCCCGACTCCAGTCCCGCTGGCTCGGCTCTCCAGCCGGTCCTCTCCTTTGGGGTTGCTCCCGGTACTATCGTATGACGATCACGTCGGGGTCACCAACTGAGGAGAGACGACAATGGACCCTACACAATTCAATGTGAATCAAGCAGAAGCCACTTTATTGTTCCCACGATCCCTTTATATACAGAGTTTTCTATCTCTACATGCGGTCACGCACCTTTTGATTGGTAAAAGCCCTCTTGCACGAGGCAATCACGTGGCTCGGTAAGTGTCCTTATTGGATCACCTAATTCCTGGTGTTCTTCCCATGTATCCGACTGCAGATGTTTTCTTCCTCTTCTTCTTGGTATGCGGCTACATGTTTAGAAGAGGCTCTCTGAAGGCTGGTTCACATCCTCTTATCTTCTTCTTGGTATGCGGCTGCATGCTTAGAAGAGGCCCTCATATGGCTGGCTCATCACATGTCCACTGTCCTCCAAATACGACCCCACAAAAATTCATTTTTCCTAAGCGATGTGACTGAAATTATCTCATTCTTTGAGTGGCTAGACTGTGTGGAAGAAGTTTGAAGGAGACGAAAAATCACTTTCTGTTAGAACTGTTAAAAGATATCCATTTTTCACAGCTGTAATAGAATCTCATAATTAATTTAAATGCAATTTGTTTTCCATAACAGATTTTTGGGTGTAAAGTATGTCCTTTGAGAGAGGCAAGAGGAAACAACATCTGTTATTTTTTATTACCTTTGTGTTTTGCTTTTTACTCATTATGCTAATTTTATGCTAATAACCTTCTTACATTAAGTTTCACTTTGTACTGCATTAACTGACAAGTAGAGCAATATTTATCAAGCATAAATATTAAAAACACTATAAAGACCTATAGGCTTCTAATTATTATGCTAATATATAAATTATTCCTGTAATACCACCCTCCAGTTCACTGTAGAACATGACACAAAAATGGTAAAAATACCAAAATTCTATTTCTTAGTGCTATTAATCACATAGGAAGCCCATCTATGAATTGAAAAATCTCCAGTTATGGCATTGTGGATGTAAGGATAAATAATTAATTTCTTCTGGTGGGCTGTTGAGCCTTTGCTTATGTTATCATAAATACTAAGGAAATCCAAAGTGCTTTTTTATTTTCAAAGAACAGGAAAACCAAATATATGGGATGGAAATTCCACATGTTGAGCCAAATTCTTAATATTTCTTTTCATACCAGTATATTTGTTGAAGTCAATGAGACTATTCATATGATTCCAGTATGTGAGTTTTGGCCTCTTTCCTGCTTTTAGTATTGCACACATGGGGTCAGATGAAGTCCCCAGATCTTGGATAACACATTCATTCTGGTGCCATTACAAGGCTGTGATGAGGGGCAAAATCTCTCCAATGTGTAGAAGAACTAATTAAGTCTATACAACGTAACTTATCATTTTAGAGAGTTCGTAAACATTTGGGTATTATCACTGGTGAGTGGGTGATGAAAGGCAGCCAGGACTAGTGTTCAGCTGAATGAAAGCTGCTGCATCAGAGCTAGCAAGTGCCTCAAGGTGTGTTTTGTTCCTGGAAACAGGCCTGGATGGCTGGAGTGTTCTGGAGTGCTTGTCATAGGCTCAAAAATTGTGACCATCTTTATCCTCAGGTGTACAGGCCCCATTTTGACTGTAGGAGCGAACGGATTTAATACAGAAAAATAATTCAAGTGTTAACAATATGGTTTTTTATTCCCAGTATCTTTTTCCATCCAAATATGTGATTTTTTTATTTAAAGCGAATACCTATTTTTGACCCATGTAAGAATCCAAATAAAAAATACTGATGTTTTTGATGTTATAACTACCAATTAAATATTTAAAAATAACAAGAAAATATTTCTGCTGGAAACATTCAACAGCAATTTTGAGTAACTAATTGCAGTCTGAAATCTTGTTTTTGCAGACAACCAGCTTTTCACCTCACCGAGCTAGGTATTGATTCCTGTATTCATCAGGGGAAGTCACACTGACTTTCACTCCCTGCTGCCACAGCATCCCTCCTTAGCTCTGCTTATAATGAACAGCGCAGAGGCAGAGAGTAACAAGACACTGGACACACCCTGACTCCTGGAGTCCTGCCATACCAATCCCAGACTGATGATGGATTTTTCTTTTATATAAATCTGCATCAAATCAAGAGGAGAGCAAACTTGCAAAGTCTGAGCATTAATGAAAACAGGGTTATATTTTCCTGATAACCACACATATAAAACCACAATGCAACATGGGAGGGTTCGCTTTTCAAGAGTGTGCTCTTCCTTCATTACTGTTTTTACCATTGTTTTTATACTTCATAGAAGTACAGCTTATTATTAGGGCTTGGTAGACAGTCTTAATTCCAGAGATAGATAGTGTACAAAAGTGATGCTAACACACTGTAACAAAATGAGTGGTGGACAGAGAGAGGATTTAAGGTTGGTTGTCTGATGATGAATGTGGTATGTGCAGAATTATCTTCCATTTTATAACAATACCTAGGAAGCTGAGGTTTTTCCAATCTGAAATAACGTGTACATAAATAAACTCTCTATATACGTGTGACAGAAAAAAATATTTTTTTCCCTCTCTTTTTACTTTCTGAATGTTTCGTGTTCATTTTGCAACAGAGTCAGTCACACAGATGAAAACAAGTATTAGCAAAAAGTAATTGTGAAATCAATCAGTAATCCAACAATTCTGAGCTCTGGAGAAACCTCCTAGGAAGAAAAATAAAAAGAAAGAAGAACACTGTGCCAAAGAAAGAGGTTATTGCATTCAGGAGACTTGATAAGGATGTTTTAACAGGGTGAAAAGATCACCTCTGCAGATCACAGAGGGAAAGGACTGTGAAAAGATAAAACAGGCATGTACAATACAGAGATAAGTGAACGTTATCTTTTTTAAAGGATTGAAGTTACCTCGTGATTGTTACATTTTATCTTATTTCCATAAGCAAACTCCTAAACATTCAGATGCAGAGCACTCCAACTTTTGCTCACTGCTGTAGCCCAGAAGCAGCAGAATGAAATTAATGGAATCATTAGGGAGATTTGGCTCATGTTTGTTTAACAATAAACAAGTAACTAATACAATCTTAGACTAAATATTTTGGGGTCTATTTGTAAATTGTGATAAACTCCAAATGCTTGGTTTTGTTTTTTTTTTTCTGCAGGCAGAAATTGAATACAGCATTTGTAAATGTATTTCTACATCAGAGTCGTGGTTTGAGCCCAGCCGGTAACTCAGAACCACACAGTCGCTCGCTCACTCCCCACCTTCTTCCTCCCCCCGCTCCTGGAGGGATGGGGAGGAGAATCGAAAGAATGCAACTCCCACGGGTTGAGATAAGAGCAGTCCCGCAAATAAGGTATAATACAAAACCACTACTGCTACCACCAATGATAATAATGATTAGTGAAATAACAAGGGGAGAGGATACAATTGCTCACCACCCGCCGACCGATACCCAGCCCAACCCGAGCAGTGATCTGGGCCTTCCGGGTAACTCCCCCCAGTTTATATATTGGGCATGACGTGCTGTGGTATGGAATACCCCTTTGGGTAGTTTGAGTCAAGTGTCCTGTCTCTGTTTCCTCCCAGCTTCCCCTCCTCCCTGGCAAAGCATGAGACTGAGAAAGTCCTTGGTCGGAGTAAACAGTACTTAGCAACAACTGAAAACATCGGTGTTAACAGCATTGTTCCCAGGCTGAAAGTTAAAAAACACAGCACTGCACTAGCTACTAAGAAGGAGAAAAATGACTGCTGTAGCTGAACCCAGGACAGTATCCACCCCTTATTCCATACCATTCACGTCGTGCTCAGATCCCACATCTCTCAACACACCATCGCCCCTGTCCCATATATACACATATATATACACCCACACCCACACACAGAGAAAGATATCATTCCCTAGTCCATGGACCAATCCCTGTAAAATGGCTGAACTCATCCAGTCCATGATGTCAGGCTCCATCTCTTGTAATAGTCTTTCAGGGCAGGAGGGACGGTATGTAGTGTTGGATTGTTGCCTGCTGATAATACCGCCAAACTCATCTGGTCACTGCTGAGCTCATCTGGTTTCCTCAAAATTCATTCTTTGTTGAGGTGATGATCGGAGGGAAGTCAGGGTCAATTGCTGGCGACCTGAAGATATCTAGCTGGTGGGCTATAAAAGTGTTACAGAGGAGGTAACAGCATATAGTTGAGTTCCCTGGCTGTTTTCCCCCAAAATCAAATCCCCTTGACGTACACATCGGACTTCCCCATCTTCCCGCATTACCCACCAAGTATATCCAGGTCCCTGAGCAAAAGCAACCCCACAAGTGGGTTTGCCTTTACCTGAAGCAGGAATAACCCAGACTGTCTTCCCCAACAAATTCTTTATGTGCACCACAGGAACTCTATCCCCCTCTACAGGACGTAAAAGTTCTGATTGGGCTGGGCCAGCCCTGTTGGCAGATCCCCTAGTGTGGACCAACCAGGTGGCTTTTGGTAAATGTGTATCCCAGTGTTTGAAAGTCCCACCACCCATTGCTCTCAGTGTAGTTTTTAACAGCCCATTGTACCGTTCGATTTTCCCAGAGGCTGGTGCATGGTAGGGGATGTGATATACCCACTCAATGCCATGCTCGTTGGCCCAAGTGTCTATGAGGTTGTTCCGGAAATGAGTCCCATTGTCTGACTCAATTCTCTCTGGGGTGCCGTGTCGCCACAAAACTTGTTTCTCAAGGTCCAGGATAGTGTTCCGGGCAGCGGCGTGGGGCACAGTGTATGTTTCCAGCCATCCGGTGGTTGCTTCCACCATGATAAGCACATAGCGCTTGCCTTGGCGGGTTGGTGGGAGTGTGATATAGTCAATCTGCCAGGCCTCCCCATACTTGTACTTCAGCCATCGTCCTCCATACCAGAGAGGCTTTAACCATTTGGCTTGCTTAATTGCAGCACATGGTTCACATAAGTGAATAACCTGGGCAATAGTGTCCATCATTAAGTCCACCCCTCCATCACGAGCCCATCTATATGTTGCATCTCTGCCTTGATGGCCTGAGGTGTCATGGGCCCACCAGGCTAAAAATAATTCACCCTTTTGTTGCCAATCCAAGTCCATCTGAGCCCCTTTAATCTTAGCAGCTTTATCCACTTGCTGGTTGTTCTGATGTTCCTCAGTGGCCCAACACTTGGGTACATGAGCATCTACGTGGCGTACCTTCACCACCAAGTTTGCACCCGAGCAGCGATATCTTGCCACAATGCAGCAGCCCAGATGGGTTTCCTTCTGCGTTGCCAGTTGCTCTGCTTCCATTGCTGCAACCACCCCCACAGGGCATTTGCCACCATCCATGAGTCAGTATATAGATAAAATACTGGCCATTTTTCTTGTTCAGCAATGTCCAAGGCCAGCTGGATGGCTTTCACCTCTGCAAACTGACTCCATTCACCCTCTACCTCAGCAGTTTCTGCAACTTGTCCCAGGGGACTCCACACAGCTGCCTTCCATCTCCGATGCTTTCCCACAGTATGGCAGGACCTATCAGTAAACAAGGCATATTGCTTTTCACTCTCTGACAGTTCATTATATGGTGGGGCCTCTTCAGCACGCGTCACCTCCTCTTCTGGCGACATCCCAAAATCTTTGCCCTCTGGCCAGTCCGTGGTGAATGCTAGAATTCCTGGACGACTGGGATTTCCTATTCGAGCTCGTTGTGTAATTAGTGCGGCCCACTTACTCCATGTAGCATCAGTTGCATGATGTGTAGAGGAGACCCTGCCTTTGAACATCCAGCCCAGCACAGGCAACCGGGGTGCCAGGAGGAGCTGCGCTTCAGTTCCGATCACTTCTGAGGCAGCTCGAACCCCTTCATAGGCTGCCGGTATCTCTTTTTCAGTGGGAGTATAGCTGGCCTCGGATCCTTTATATCCCCGACTCCAAAAGCTGAGGGGTCGACCTCGAGTCTCCCCTGGAGCTTTCTGCCAGAGGCTCCAGGTAGGACCATTCTCCCCATTTGCAGTAAAGAGCACATTTTTCACATCTGGCCTGGCCCGGACTGGTCCAAGGGCTACTGCATGAATTATTTCTCATTTCATTTGTTCAAAGGCTTGTTGTTGCTCAGGGCCCCATTTGAAATCATTCTTCTTCCGGGTCACGTGGTAGAGAGGGCTTACAATCAGACTGTAATTTGGGATGTGCATTCTCCAGAACCCCACAACACCTAAGAAAGCTTGTGTTTCCTTCATGTTAGTTGGTGGAGACATTGTTGTTATCTTGTTGATCACGTCTGTGGGGATCTGGCGGCGTCCATCTTGCCATATTATTCCCAAAAATTGAATCTCCTGTGCAGGTCCCTTGACCTTACTCCGTTTTATGGCAAAACTGGCCTTCAGCAGGATTTGGATTATCTTCCTCCCTTTCTCAAAACTTCTTCCTCTGTATCACCCCACACGATGATGTCATCAATATATTGCAGGTGTTCTGGAGCTTGCCCCTGTTCCAGTGCAGTCTGGATCAATCCATGGCAGATGGTAGGGCTGTGTTTCCACCCCTGGGGCAGTCGGTTCCAAGTGTACTGGACGCCCCTCCAAGTGAAAGCAAACTGTGGCCTGCATTCTGCTGCCAAAAGAATTGAGAAAAATGCATTGGCAATATCACTTGTGGCATACCACTTGGCTGCCTTTGACTCCAGTTCATAATGAAGTTCTAGCATGTCCGGTACAGCAGCACTCAATGGTGGTGTGACTTCGTTCAGGCCACGATATTCTACAGTTAATCTCCACTCTCCATTAGACTTTTTCACTGGCCATATGGGGCTATTAAAGGGTGAGCGGGTCCTGCTGATCACTCCTTGGCTCTCCAATCTACGGATCAGCTTATGGATGGGAATCAAGGAGTCTCGTTTGGTGCGATATTGCTGCCGGTGCACTGTTGTGGTCGCAATTGGCACTTCTTGTTCTTCGACCTTCAGCAACCCCACAACAGAAGGATCCTCTGAGAGACCGGGCAAGGTGGACAGCTGCTTAATTTCCTCTGTCTCCAAGGCAGCAATACCAAAAGCCCATCGGTACCCTTTTGGGTCTTTGAAGTACCCTCTCCTGAGATAGTCTATGCCAAGGATGCATGGAGCCCCTGGACCAGTCACAATGGGGTGCTTTTGCCACTTCCTCCCAGTCAGGCTGATTTCAGCTTCCAGCATAGTTAACACTTGGGATCCTCCTGTCACTCCAGAAATATAAATGGGTTTCACCCCTTGATACCTTGATGGCATCAGAGTACACTGTGCACCGGTATCTACTAGAGCCTTATACTTCTGTGGGACTGATGTGCCAGGCCATCTGATCCACACAGTCCAGTAAACCCGATTATCCCTCTCCTCCACCTGGCTGGAGGCAGGGCCCCTCTAATAGTGATCACAAAATTCTCCACTTCTGTCTTGTAGAAAGGGATTAGTATTCCTTATCACAGGAGCGGGAGTAAAATCAGCTCTTCCACTCCATCTGGGAAACTGCTCACCAGAGACTGGAGCAGCAGCTTTCCTGGGAGGATCATCCTTGACCATTGTTCTCCTCTTTAGTTCACGCACCCGTTGCTCCAGAACTGAGGTAGGTTTTCCATCCCACTTTCTCATGTATGCTCCGTGATCCCACAGGTAAAACCATAGGGTGGCCCGTGGCGTGTACCTCCTATATTTTCTTTCTCGAGCAGTAGGGCGCCTTCTGTTAATAGCTGAGACATGGGTTGGTACGCGTGGGGAGCTGGATAGATCGGATAAATCGTCTCTCAATTGTTTGAACTCCTGGGAGAGTTTTTCCACAGCTGAAATGATGGAAGGGGTGAGATTGTCTTCAAACTCTCGGAGTTGACGAATCAGGCAATCCACTGTTGGTGATATTCCGTCATTCCAGGTCATTGATGCCAATGCGTTCGCATATGATGATGGTCCACTCCGTGTAAGTTTCCGCCACATGGGTTGTGTGCATTTGACTTCATCTGGATCTACGGATGTGTTCCAGGCATCCGGCCTACGATAGATCATCTCTAGAATGGCTGATTCCCTCAGGGACTGGATGCCTTTCTCTATCGTGGTCCAGTTGGCTGAGTGACTCGTAATATCGTCTTTGTAGGGAAACCTTTCCTTCATAGCTGCCAGGAGCCGCCTCCAAAGGCTGAGGGCTCGCTTCTCTCTTGCAATCGCTTTGTCAATTCCTCCTTCCCTAGCAAGTGATCCCAGCTGCTTGGCTTCCCTACCTTCTAGTTCGTGACCATTGGCCCCATTGTCCCAGCATCGGAGCAACCAGGTGACAATGTGCTCCCCTGGAAGACGGGTGAAATCTTTTCGCATATTCCGCAGTTCGGTTGAGGTCCGGGGTCGAGAAGTGACCTCTTCTTCTTCTTCCTCTTCCTCTGACCCACGTAGTAGTAACTCTTGTTCAGATGCTGTTGCATGTAGTAATGGCATTGGGTCTTCATCTTTCTTCGCTTCGCGGGTTGCTCTTTGTGCCTCTCATTTACTTTTGCTTACAGGGGCAACAGACATTGTCACAAACTGGCCATTTGGTTTAGCTGCAGTGTTTGTCACTGTGGTTGGAGTGGCTGCAGTGTCTGCCACTAGGATTGGAGTGGTCGCAAATTCTGTTGCTGGGGTTGGTGCAGCTGTTGTGCTTGGGGGTTGAGTAACACCAACAGCTGCATTGTCTGTTGCTGTCAGGGTTTGAGTAGCTACTGTACTTGTCACTGGGGTTGGTGTAGCTGCGGTGCTTGAAGTAGCCGCATTGTCTGTTGCTGTCGGGGTTTGAGTAGCTGTTGTGCTTTTCACTGGGGTTGATGTAGCTGCTGTACTTGGAGTAGCCACATTGTCTGTTGCTGTCAGGGTTTGAGTAGCTGCTGTACTTGTAGTTGGCATAGCTGTGTTTTCTGTTGCTTTGCCATCAGATCCAGAGACATTTTTTTCCCTTTGAAGGTGCTGGATAGTGTTGAGCAGGGCTCTGTCGTCATAGGCCAAGCCCCAGCACATTGCCATGATTTGTCCCTCTCTGGTATAACCAGGATGCCAGCACACCTCGTTTGAGTGTTTTACTAGTTTTTCCGGATGTTGCACTTTTTCACTTCTGAAGTTCCAAAGCACTGGAGGGGCCCACTGGCCTAGATACTTGCCTATACTATCCCACACACCCTGCCACTCATGACTCTCCAGTCTCAGGGAAAATCTCTTGGTTGTCTTCCTATATCGTCATCTAACCCTAGACCAGGTTTGAACCCGATACTGCTTAACTTTCGAGATTAAACGAATTAGGATGTTCCCAGGGCAGGACGGCCATGGGTAAAACACACTCCATATGTTTGCCAACATGCTGATCCCCAGCACAATCAGCAGGCAGGTTTCAAGTGCATTCAAAGGCCATCTAAAACCTTCAGAACTCTCAAATGCTGTTGCAAATAGGCTGGTGGGGGAGCGGGGGGTGAAAGCGAATGCTTCCTTCGTAAGTTGACCCCCCGAGGAGAAAAAAAAAGATATGCAATTGCTGAAATATTTCATTATATACCTCCCAATGTATAGAGGTGATGGCCACGCTGGAAGCACAAACCAGACCAGTTTCATGATCAATGAGTCTATTGTATTACAAGTCATTACCATGAACTACAGTGAAACAAGAACCTTAGCCCAGGCCCCCCAGCTGATAAACGCTAAAACAGCAAATAGTGGCTGTAAGTAAGGTACAACATGCTGAAACTCTGAGATCAAGTGCAACAAGTCTGAGAGCCAAATAATCACCATTGTGACGAGTAGTAACAATGAATGCTTATCACAGATATGATCAGACACACTCTGGTCAGATCTGTCGTTATCTCAACCCTTTGAGCCCCACGTTGAGCTACAAAAAGACCTGTTGTGGTTTGAGCCCAGCCGGTAACTCGGAACCATGCAGCCGCTCGCTCGCTCCCCCCCTTCTTCCTCCCCCTGCTCCCAGAGGGATGGGGAGGAGAATCGGAAGAATGTAACTCCCACGGGTTGAGATAAGAGCAGTCCCGCAAATAAGGTATAATACAAAACCACTACTGCTACCACCAATGATAATAATGATTAGTGAAATAACAAGGGGAGAGGATACAATTGCTCACCACCCGCCGACCGATACCCAGCCCGACCCAAGCAGTGATCTGGGCCTTCCTGGTAACTCCCCCCAGTTTATATACCGGGCATGACGTGCTATGGTATGGAATACCCCTTTGGCTAGTTTGGGTCAGGTGTCCTGTCTCTGTTTCCTCCTGGCTTCCCCTCCTCCCTGGCAAAGCATGAGACTGAGAAAGTCCTTGGTTGGAATAAACATTACTTAGCAACAACTAAAAACATCAGTGTTATCAGCGTTGTTCCCAGGCTGAAAGTTAAAAACCACAGCACTGCACCAGCTACTAAGAAGGAGAAAAATGACTGCTATGGCTGAACCCAGGACAATCAGGCAGTGAGTAGCTGATGGACATCACAGTATTGACTCCTTTTCAAAGCTCGCTCCAATTTTTACCCCATCTGGATGTCATTTTTAAAATGATGTCTTCTACCTCCCTACAAAGGAAAATCTGCCTCTCTGTTTCTGTTGGTAAAAAATTCTCTAAGTGCCTTGGTCAAAAAAGGGTTTTCTGCAGCTTCAAAGCATGTGCTATGTGCCATAAACTATTTCACACTCACCATCACTTACAAAACTGCTATAATTCTTTGGGTGTTTGTTTTTTTTTCTCAAATCACTCTTTCTGAGATTTTTTGTGATTTTTTTCAGTCTGGAAAAATTCTCAGGGAATGGTTTTGGGTTTTTTTCTTTTTTAGTTTAACTTCCTGGAAATAATTTGAAATTATTACTGTGCTTTCTTCAGGAAATCCTTTACTAGAAAAACAAGTTCAGTCCCCTATTTGCTTTCATTTTAAACATTCACTGTGTACCTGTAATTTAAAAGTGTAGGGGGCAGAAAATAACCATTTAGAAAATATTGATAAAATGAGACAGGTGTGAGTTAAAGAATCACAATCCTATTGTGCTTAAATGCAGTAACTGCCTGGAGCTTCATTCTGGGACTAAATTGATCATATATAGAATAGAAATTAATATTTTTTTTTATAAATACAATTTGAAGCCATATAATTAAAATATATATAACCATTTTAATTGTCAGTAAATAGCTATATCAGTGTTCAAGTGGGCAGTGCTCTCAAATAACAATTGAAAAGCAAGAAGTAGCTTCACCTTCGGCTGCTGTCAACCACATTTAGTTAACTGTTGGGTGTAACACATTTATTATGCATCGAAGCACTGTTGCTGTAGAAAAGAGAAGCTTAGGTTCAACTTGGAGAATGACAGGAATAGTTTCTGGGCAGGTTAGTGGAAAGGATATTAAATATGATGCTGAGGATATGGGTCTAATTTAAAGAATCATTTTCTGTTGCACCCAAAACTTTTATTTATTTTATTATACTTTCATCTTACTGACAGCACAAATGTTTCCATCCATTTCATTTAATCATCTTCCTTCTCATCTCAGATATTTATGTTTTCATGGCCCCATCGTGATAAAATCCAGCTGCCTCCCAAATAGAAATATCATTTACAATTTCTCTTGCTTTCTTCTTTCAGGGTCTTCAGGGAAATAGCTTGATTAATTCATAGGTTTTCATTGCTTCATTTGTTTATGTGTGTGAGTGGATGTGCTGTGTGAGGATGTGTGTGAGTAAATAATTGAAGGAAAGCTAAATCAAAGAGATATTAAATTTGCCTTTAGGGTATATTTAAAGTGCAGACTGCAATAGAGATGTGCATGTATCCATAAAGGAGCTGGTTTGGGGTACTGGAAACTTACTTAGGTGAAGTTCTCAGTCTCCTCTGTGTCAGTCTCTGCAGGAGAGCATTTCTGCTCTTTGTGGCAGTCTGAGAGTCTGGGATTTAGGGATAAATGTCCCAGGTTTCAGTGCCAGCCACATCTATCTCAGGTTTACAGAATTTCTTCTCATCCTACCAAACTCCAGAGAAAAAAAAAAAAACAAATCCAAAGAACACTGGACTGTTCAAAACCTTTTAAAAGGTTGTTCTTCTTTTTCCCCTACTCCAATTAAATCTGGTTCCAGTGATAATAAGAACAAAGCAAAAGAGTTGAGTAGGTCTTAGGGATGGGCCTGCCAGTATCAAACCTTATCAAATGTTTCAAACTTCCTAGCCCTGCCTTTGCTCTGGTATGAGACTGTTTCATCCGTGGCTGTGCAAGAAGGAAAAAAACCTGGGAACCTTCCTCTTCTTGACTGATGACAAAGCAATGTGTAGAGAGACAGAATGTGGATAGGTTCTGTGCTTAGGTAAGAAAAGAAGCCATAAAGTATTTCTTTCATTTCACAGTTGGTTTAGCAGGAAGGAATCCACTGCCATGAAATACCCCAGAATTCATAACCTCCCTGACACTACTGAAGTCATTCTTGTTAGTCCCCACTGATCACGAACCTGGGAACAGGGATTAAGTGTTTCAAACAACCTTCTTCAGAAGTTGAATCTACATGTTTTCTTTTAATCTCTGTGAGACACAGGAGACCACTGGATGTGCTCGAGGGCAGTTGAGCACTTTTGCACTCAGACCTTATGCAGTGCTACTGAGCATCATGTTTTTCCTCTGGTGGAACCCCTTTTGCTTATCTCCAAAGTTTTACCCTATTTGGACAAGTAATTTGCTCTAAAGGAGCAGTCCCATCTTATAATCTTTCTTGAAAGGGTATTTTTGAAATATGTAAAAGATTCTTTCCTCACAGAAGTGCTTTCATATTAGAACTCTTTTTCAATGTTTTTCTTTGGTTAGACCTCTAAAAGATGTTCATATGACAGGTATTTTTCTGTTGTGGAAGCGGTCAATCTCCAAAGCATTTTGTGAGCAGTAAGCCTGAACAGAGCTGAGAGCTCACTGCCCTTGCCTGTCCCTGCGATGGGCAGGGCACTGTCATGAAGACTGATGTAGCAAGTCACAGAGTGAAAATGATCATTTGTAGCTGAATTTGCCATAGCCATTTCATGGAACAAAAATTACTGTGACCGTTTCTTCCCCTGAGTAGCCATGATTCTCTTTCTAAGAAAGAGTGGTTGTGAAATTATTACAATGTGCATGAATTTGTGCTTGCTTTGCCACTCTCACTAGATTTATTGAGGGTTGAACTAATGTAGAGAGCAAAATTGCCTGCTTAATCAACTCCCTTTCACAATTAGCAATGCCAATAAAAATTAGTGAATGTGTATTACCCTGAGTCTATGCTGTTACTGTCAGTGGGAGCAGGACTGTAGTAATCTATTTCCACCATCAACATTGGGATCTCTGGATTTGCAAGAAGCAGCTATAATGTGCCATATTCCAGCAACCCCCATCTGGAAAGTGTTTCCTATCTGGGGAAATTAGACTTGGATACAGATAGGTAGTACCACTAATGACAGTGTCCTATTGATAAAAGCATGTATTATTAAAAATGATGAGGGGATCTGGCGACGTCCATCTTGCTATTTTATTCCCAAAAACTGAATCTCCTGTGCAGGTCCCTTGACCTTACCCGGTTTTATGGCAAATCTGGCCTTCAGAAGGATTTGGATTACGTTCCTCCCTTTCTCAAAAGCTTCTCCTGCTGTATCGCACCACACGATAAAGTCATCAATATTCTGCAGGTGTTCTGGAGCTTGCCCCTGTTCCAGTGCAGTCTGGATCAATCCATGGCAGATGGTAGGGCTGTGTTTCCACCCCTGGGGCAGTCGGTTCCAAGAGTACTGGACACCCCTCCAAGTGAAAGCGAATTGTGGCCTTGTTGTGGTTTGAGCCCAGCCGGTAACTCGGAACCATGCAGCCGCTCGCTCACTCCCCCCCATCTTCCTCCCCCTGCCCCTGGAGGGGTGGGGAGGAGTATCAAAAGAATGTAACTCCCACGGGTTGAGATAAGAGCAGTCCCGTAACTAAGGTATAATACAAAACCACTACTGCTACCACCAGTGATAATAACGATAAGGGAAATAACAAGGGGAGAGGATACAATTGCTCACCACCCGCCGACCGACACCCAGCCTGACCCGAGCAGTGATCTGGCCTTCCGGGTAACTCCCCCCGGTTTATATACTGGGCATGACGTGCTGTGGTAAGGAATACCCCTTTGGCTAGTTTGGGTCAGGTGTCCTGTCCCTGCTTCCTCCCGGCTTCCCCTCCTCCCTGGCAAAGCATGAGACTGAGAAAGTCCTTGGTCGGAGTAAACATTACTTAGCAACAACTGAAAACATCGGTGTTATCAGCGTTGTTCCCAGGCTGAAAGTTAAAAAACACAGCACTGCACCAGCTACTAAGAAGGAGAAAAATGACTGCTGTAGCTGAACCCAGGACAGGCCTGCACTCTGCTGCCAAAGGGATTGAGAAAAATGCATTGGCAATATCAGTTGTGGCATAGCACTTGGCTGCCTTTGACTCCAGTGCATATTGAAGTTCTAGCATGTCCGGTATGGCAGCAGTCGATGGTGGTGTGACTTCCTTCAGGCTGTGATAGTCTACTATTATTCTCCACTCTCTGTTAGACTTTTGCACTGGCCATATGGGGCTATTAAAGGGTGAGCGGGTCCTGCTGATCACTCCTTGGCTCTCCAGCCTATGGATCAGCTTATGGATGGGAATCAAGGAGTCTCGGTTGGTGCAATATTGCCGCCGGTGCACTGTTGTGGTCGCAATTGGCACTTGTTGTTCTTCGACCTTCAGCAACCCCACAACAGAAGGATCCTCTGAGAGACCGGGCAAGGTGGACAGCTGCTTAATTTCCTCTGTCTCTAAGGCAGCGATACCAAAAGCCCATCTATACCCTTTTGGGTCTTTGAAGTACCCTCTCCCGAGATAGCCTATGCCAAGGATGCATGGAGCCTCTGGACCAGTCACAATGGGGTGCTTTTGCCACTCCTTCCCAGTCAGGCTGATTTCAGCCTCCAGTACAGTCAACTCTTGGGATCCTCCTGTCACTCCAGAAATACAAATGGGTTCTACCCCTTGATACCTTGATGGCATCAGGGTACACTGTGCACCGGTGTCTGCTAGAGCCTGATACTCCTTTGGGACTGATCTGCCAGGCCATCTGATCCACACAGTCCAGTAAACCCGACTGTCCCTCTCCTCCAGCTGCCTGGAGGCAGGGCCCATCTAATAGTGATCATAAGATTCTTCACTTCTTGTACAAAGTAATTAGCATTCCTGTTCATAGGAGTTGAAGTAAAAGCACGTCTTCCGCTCTATCTGGAAAACTGCTCACAAGAAACTGGAGCAGCAACTTTATTGGGAGGGTCCCCGGTGACCACTGTTTTTCTTTTCAATTCATCTACCTGTTGCTCCAGAACTGATGTAGGTTTTCCATCCTACTTTCTCATGTCTTTCCATGATCCTGCAACTAAAACCCATGGCATGTACCTCCTATATCTTCCCTCTCGAGCAATAGGACATCTTCTGTTAATAGCTGAGGTGCGGGTCTGAACACATGGGGAGCTGGATAGGTCTTCTCTCAATTGCTTGACCTCTTGGGACAGGAGTTTTTCCACAACTGAAATGATGGGAGGGTTGAAATTGTCTTCAAACTCCCGGCGTTGATGATTCACTTCATCCACTGTTGGTGCTGCTGCATCCCTCCAGCTCACTGTTGCAAATGAGTTGGCATATGATGATGGCACACTGCATGTAAATTTCAGCCACATGGGTCGTGTACATTCAACTTCATCTTGATCTACATGTGTATTCCCGGCATCCGATTTATGATAGATCATCTCTAGAATGGCTAATTCCCTCAGGTATTGGAGGCCTTTCTGTATCATGTTCCACTTGCCTGGGCAACATATAACATCATCCCTGTAGGGATACCTTTCCTTCACAGCTGCCAAGAGCCGCCTCCAAAGGCTGAGGATTCATTTCTCTTTTGCAATTGCTTTGTCAATTCCCCCTTCCCTAGTGCCGTGGTTTAAGCCCAGCCGGTAACTCAGCTGGGCTTAAACCACGACACCTAGCAAGTGATCCCAGCTGCTTGGCTTCCTTACCCTGTAGTTCATGATTCTTTGCCCCATTGTCCCAGCATCAGAGCATCCAGCTGATGATGTGCTCACCTGGAAGACAGCTGAAATCTTTTTGCATATTCCGCAGCTCACACAAGGACAGGGATTGAGAAGTTACCTCTTGTTCTCCCTCTTCCTCTGTTTCTTGTACTCATTCCTCTTGTTCAGATGTTGCCCCCTCCAGTTCTGGCATTGAGTCTTCTTCATCTTTTTTCACTGCACAAGTTGCTTTTCAATTCCATCTCCTCTTGCTTATAGGGCAACTGATGATAGTGGTATGGATTTCTCCTGTGGTTCAGCTGCAGTGCCTGCTACTGGGTTTGGAGTGGCTGCTGTGTTCATTGTCGGGGATGGAGTAGCCCCATTGTCTGTTGCTTTGGCATCAAATCCAGAGACATCTTTTTCCCCTTGAGGGTACTGGATAGTGTTGAGCAGGGCTCTGTAGGCATAAGCCAAGCCCCAGCACATTACGATTATTTGTCCCTCTCTGGTATTGCCAGGACGACAGCACACCTCGTTTAAGTGTTTTACTAGTTTTTCTGGATTTTGCACTTGTTCAGGGGTGAAGTTCCAAATCACAGGAGAGGCTCACTGGCCTAGGGACTTGCCCATACTGTCCCACACACCCTGCCACTCATAACTGTCCAGCCTCAGGAAGATCTTTTAGTGATATTCTTAGATAGTTACTTTTCTTAAACAAGACCTGAACCATATTCAACAAAATGATGGTTCACAGCAAAAAGAGCGGGTTGGTTTCAAGGGTACTCAAAGGATATTAAAAATCTTTAAAATTCTCAAATGCCATTGTAAATAGCCTGGTGCGGGAGGGGAAGGCACGGGAGGATGTGTCGTCCACAGGTTGGCCCCCCTGGGGGGAAAAAAAGAGGTATATTTGTTAATAATTCCCATTAAATGCTTCCCATAGTATAGAGGTGATGACCATGCTGAGTACGCATACTAGATCAGTTTCATGATCAAGATTTCTGTTGTATTACAAGCCATTATCATAAAGTACAACATAATGAGAACCTTAGCCCAGGCCCCAAAGCTGATAAACACTAAAACAGCAAATACTGGCTGCAAGTAAGGTGTGACCTAATAAAACTCTGAGACCAAGCTCAACAACTCTGAGAGCAAATAAATCAACATTGTGACAAGTGACTTAATCCAAAACAAATTTGCTTTGACACACTCAGGTCAGATCTGTCGTTATCTCAACCTTTCCTGCCCCACGCTGGGTGCCAAAAAAGACTGTCGTGGTTTAAGCCCAGCCAGTAACTCAGAACCATGCAGCCACTCACTCACTCCCCCCTTCTTCCCCCCCCTCTCCATGCGGGATGGGGAGGAGAATCGAAAGAATGTAAATCCCACGGGTTGAGATAAGAACAGTCCAATGACTAAAGCATAATATAAAACTAGTACTAGTAATTATAATAATAATGATAAGGGAAGTAACAAGGGGAGAGAATATAAAACTAAAAAGGGAAGGGGAAAAAAAACCCCATAAACACACGCGATGCGCAATACAATTGCTCACCACCTGCCAACTGATACCCCTCTCTACCCAAGCAGCTATATCTGGGCCTTCTGGGTAACTCCCCCCAGCCTATACGCTGGTCATGACGTACTGTGTTATGGAATACCCATTTGGCTAGTTCGGGTCAGGTGTCCCGTCTCTTATTCCCCTCAGCCTCCTGTGCCCCCCATCTCTGGCAGAGCACAAGAGACAGAAAAGTCCCCGATCAGAGCCAGCACTACTTAGCAACTACCAAAACATTGGTGTGTTATTATCGCTGTTCTCACACTAAAGCTAAAACACAGCTCTGCGCCAGGAAGTAGAAAAACAATTTTTACAGGTGAACCCAGGACAAATATATGCTGTATTATTAACCTCTGACATTAAACACCTTCATGCCAGTTTGGAGGCACTGAACATTGCTAATCATACCATAAAAGAAGGGAAGGGGAAACCTGGCAGGTGTTACAGTACATTTCTTTCTTACTATTAACTCCAGAGGTCCCTTCCAACCTGAACCATTTTGTGATTCTATGACTATGCCCAATGTTGAACTGATCAAAACTTTCAGCAGACAAAACTGAAGATGTTGTAGCTCATTGATTTCAAACTACAATAGCTACATATATAATCACACAGTAGAGGGGAAATCTTGGTGACCAAGATTCCGTATTAAAATACCTTCTACTTCTTTAACAGGAAAAGGAACGGTGTTGATGATGCCAAGATAGAGACCCAGTTTTGATGCTAAACCATGCAGGTGAAGCCTTACAAAAACAAAACAAAACAAGCAAACAAACAAAAAAACCCACAAAAAAACCCCCACCCCAAAAACACACTGGAAAATCAAGCAGAGACCTTCATCTGATAATGCCTCTTCCCTTGATATGCAGACAGTGTTATCCTCAATAGAAGGACGTGTTCTTGTGGAAACAACTCCACTGTTCTGCTGACGACTCTGGCCTGACAGGCAAGTTAAACATTTAGAAACTACAGAAAAGTGGTCTATGAAATACAGCAGGGTAAAATAAGTTTAAGTAAGTGCTTTGAATAACAAATTCCTAGAAAAATTAAGTATCATTCAACTTGAGGCTACTTGAGACTGCCAAATAAATTCAGCTGGGAAAAGATGTTGAGGTAAAGATTAAGGGAAGAATCCAACAAGTCAGCATTTATGGTACTACAACATTTATTGCTTAACCCACTGGACTGTACAGGATATTGGTTTTCAGTACTCTTAAACTCTTCTGTTGAAATGGTTTCACTGTATTGGTTTCACTATATCAGTTTCACTATAAATGAACAATGAAAATTAGGTATCAGCCTTGTTCAAAAGATGGGATTTTCATCCTAATGACTCAACCTACTGGAAAACAATTCTCTTTTGGTCTTGCCAGATATAAGGGCATAACCTTGTGCAGGAGAAAAGCCCTTTCATTCTTGTAAAAAACAGGTTCATATGAGGGTAGCATTGGAATTTTTATCATTATCATGAGGGATTTTGCTTCTGAGACTGTCTTGAATGTCACAAAAAAATAAAAGCAAAAAGAGTTACTCTGGTCAGTTATAGTCAGGATTGTTTACATCACCATTTTTAGAAAAACCAGTTACTTCCCATTATTACAATTTTCCAAAGATGAGCAGAGGTTTTGTCTTACATGGCTGTTGCAGGTTGGTGCTGAAGTGTTCTGTGCTGAGTACATCTTTTGAATCATCATAGCTTTAGATGGACTCTCCTAGCAGTCACTAGTAAAATAATTAGAAGAGTTAGACATACTAAATCTAAATTAGTAATTTCTTTTGATGAGAGAAGTAAACAACGTTTGACAGGTATCACATTTTTATGTTTTACAACATCTGGCAAGACCATCTAATAGTAGGTCTAGAGCATGTCTCACATTTTTGGTTTGTACTGCTAAATAACAGCACAGACATTCTATAAATACCATCACTGTAATTTTCACATATGTTTGTTTGAGACTGAGCTGTTACCATGATGAGGTCCTGATTCTTAAGCATATTAGAACGACTGTTTAGATACCTGTATGACTGCAATTTGAAACTAGCTTTTACATTTCTCTTAGAACTTTAAGAATATATGCGAGCATGATACATAGTTTATTTGCACACTGAAAACGTGGTGGTGACGTTTGAGTTAGCTAAAGGATGTTCAAGAGTTTAGTGTGGGGTATATTCAGTTGCCATGGTTATTTCATGAAAATATATGTATAGTTAGTTAGGTCCCAGTATAGTTTAACTTGCACAATAAATAAAACTAAATGGGTGCAAAACTTGTGACACAAAACAAAATCTTGATAATCCTAGGGCTTATGATAATAAATTAAAACTGAAATACGTATTATGCACAGATACACAGAAGCAGTGCCAGCTAAGGTAACAGCATTCATCTTTTTACATAAATAGCAAAGCAGGCCAGAAATGCAAACCAGGTCAGAACTAAATGAGTTACTAGAAGCTGAAGTGATGATGTGATAATCTGAATTTTGGAAATGATCTTCTGACATTCAGAGTTACAAATAATGAACTTGGCTCTCTCTTACCTCAGTTTATGTAGGCAGCAGGAGGAAGGACTAAAGCAATAGAAAAGTGACCATTTTGGCTGTGCAAATCAGCACTTCAAATTTGTTGTTCAGCTGAAGGTAATTTCTCACATGATGTCTCATTTTACTGACTGTATTTCTGTTTAAGCACTGAATAACTTAATAACAGAATGTGACTAGTGCCTGAAAGGGGGAAAAGGTAATGTCCTGGGTTCAGCTATAGCAATCATTTTTCTCCTTCTTAGTAGCTGGTGCAGTGCTGTGTTTTTTAACTTTCAGCCTGGGAACAACGCTGATAACACCGATGTTTTCAGTTGTTGCTAAGTAACGTTTACTCCTACCAAGGACTTTCTCAGTCTCATGCTTTGCCAGGGAGGAGGGGAAGCCAGGAGGAAGCAGAGACAGGACACCTGACCCAAACTAGCCAAAGGGGTATTCCATACCACAGCACGTCATGCCCAGTATATAAACTGGGGGGAGTTACCCAGAAGGCCCAGATCACTGCTCGGGTCAGGCTGGGTGTCGGTCAGCGGGTGGTGGTATCCTCTCCCCTTGTTATTTCACTAATCATTATTATCATTGGTGGTAGCAGTAGTGGTTTTGTATTATACCTTAGTTGCGGGACTGCTCTTATCTCAACCCGTGGGAGTTACATTCTTCTGATTCTCCTCCCCATCTCTCCAGGAGCGGGGGGAGGAAGAAGGGGGGGGAGTGAGCGAGCGGCTGTGTGCTTCTGAGTTACCGGCTGGGCTCAAACCATGACAAGGATAAGATTGTAATAATGGTTGCCCCAGGCTCTTAGTCCTAAGGTTGGTAGCCCAGAAGCATAGGAGCCTGATCCTAGTTTTACATAAGGAATCTTGCATGCTGAAGAGCCTTGTCTTCATGTTGAGTTTACTGCTTTGTGACAGTGAACCCAGCAGCTCTCAGACCCCTAACTCAAGTTAGGAGTGTCAGATTTTCTTCTCCTCAGCAACAAGCCCAAAGCCTTGGATTTTCATCAATTTGCTCAGAGCTTCTTGCACTATTGTGTGTATGTGTGGAGTTCTTGGCTCTAGGGACAGCATTCTCGGCTTCCTCCTGTATCTCAAGGACAGCCAGAGAGCCCCTGAAATTCACAACCAATGGCTGTAGCATTTCCAAATGGTAAACATGAAAGTAAGTGTTCTAATATTTTTAGTGGGGTTTTTTGTTGTTGTTGAACATTCTTTATTCAGAATCTAAGCAAAAAATTACACATGATGCAAATCTAAGCATTTCAAAATGTTGGCATTTTCCTTATTTATTGAAAATTTATAAATTTATATTTATTAAAAATAATCCTGTTTGCATCTGTACAAGCAATAACCAGCAATTCTCAGCTGCAGACTGGAAACTCCTGTATCACCAGTTCTACAGAGATCACATAGCTTCTACCATAACACTAGCTTCAATTTTCTTCTAATAGAACCTTTGTCTGAGGGGCAATAGCAGTTAAATGACTAAGAAAGATTTCCTTAGGAAATCCTGCTCCTCAAGAGCCTGTTGAGATGTTAATCTTCAACTTCAATCTGCTTCCTTATTTCAGACTCTAGGCAGACACAGTAAGAGCAGACTAGGATACCTTGCTTCAAAAGACATTTTCAACATCAGTGGTTGCTTATTGATTCAGATGTTCATAAATCATTTAGAGATCTTCCTGCTGAACACATCTTTCAGACAGGATCCCTAAACTCAGCTATACAAGCCCTCCCAGGCAATCCACCCCAACAATAGCTTGTTTGATCAAGTGTCTGCTTTAGATTTTTTTTAGCATGAAACCTTCATGTGTTTTCAACAGTTTAGGTAGAGAATCCTAGATTTGTATTTTGAAGTAAGCATATGTTGTATTCAGCTCTACTTTATTGCAAACTGCACAATGAAATCAACCAGTGTTTAAAAGAATGAGGTAGTTTGCAAAAAAACAATGAACACAAACCCCTCAGAACTTGGGAAATGCAAGATATGCAACCTTAATTCAGTCACCTGCGCTTCTGAATTATGAAAGAAAAGGCTATCATCTGATATGTAATCCCAGTGCCTACATGCAGGGGAAAGCTGCTGCTTATTCCTTAGTTCTGCCACTCCTGACTTCTGAATGCTCAATTTGAAGCATTAGCAATTCACTCTTTTTGAAGCATGCTATCTGCAGTTCTCTCCAAACTTGTGAGTTGTCTAAATTTGGATAAATTTTCCAGCTTCCTTGTAAGTTTACTTGATGTAAAACATCAGGCCACTATTGAAAAACAGAGGGTGATAGAATTTCTCAATAAAATGGCAACATTTACTACGGTAAGAACAATTTATTTTCCACGTAATTTATTCTCTAAAAAAGCTGAATAATTTTTGCTGAAACTTAAAAAAAAAAAGCCTGAGGCTGACATCAGCCTGGAATGGAAAATGTCAGTCAGAGCAGTTAAAGTGTAGAAACCAATAAGCAACTAAAGCAGAGTCTTATGAATGACAGAAAGTATCCAGGCAGTCTTGGCTGAACATCAGAGCCAGTATCACATACCTTTATATAGGTGTTATAATCTAAGTAACACATACTAAAGCAAAGAAATTGTCAGCTACTGTAATGTCCCATACACTTTGGGAAATGGTTACCTAGGTCAAACTGATAAACATGGGATTTGGTTATTGCTGTTACTGTGGTATGGACTTAGAGCCAATCAGTTCCAGAAATGATCCTACAACAACTTAAACATGGAATGAAGCACACTGTTGCACAGCTTTTTGGGACAGGATGTGCAAGAGATGCTGTGCTGTGTGTTTGGGATGAACTGGACATGGCTGGACAATAAGAGGTAGCAAAAGGGCAGATAACTAGTGAGAATAGTGAGCTACAGTGATGCTGAAGGCATCATGGTAATAGGACTACAAAAGAATGTATGGAATTTTTAATGGAAACCTGAAGAATAATACTGAATAATTTTTGCAGAGAGAGCTTGTGCAGTCTATAAGGGGATACTCCTATTTGATTTGCTAAATTACACCACAGAAACAGAGTCCTTCCTGTGAATGTGTGTGGGAGATGAAAAGCTTTGCAGTATTGCTTAGGTATCATTTCTGCATATTCCAACTTACAAATAATTATTTTAAAAAATAATTATTTGCATTTAATTTGCATTTGAAAAATGCAAATAATGCATTTGAAAAAGAGAGAAAGTATATGGTGAATTTAATTTTAAATCTATATAAATATTGCAAGTTAAAAGTACTAAAAAGCAATTAAAAGCTGTTACAGGGAAGCCTCGTTACATGTGCTATATCTAAACTCCCCAAGACACTGAGCCCCAAATTATCATTATCCTGCTCTGTGCACCTCACTGTCAAAGAAAAACACGATTCTTACTCATACCTCTAATAATTTTTTGCTATCTATCTGAGGTGGAAACATGACAGGCCAGTAATGTTTTGAAAAACTTGTAGAAAATGAATATAATTGTGGGGAGTTGAAATAAATAAGGCCTTTTCTTCCCACTGCCTTCCCAGAGACACTTCTCCCTGCTGTGTAATTGCCTCTCTGCCTAGCACTACACTATGCATCAAAATAAATCTAAATATTTAATAATCTAAAGATGTTTCCTCTGCAAGAGGTGATAAATGTTTTATGGCTGAGTATTTTTTATCACCAATGTCTAATTTTTACCATTGCTGTCAGTGTTAGATCTTTCTAAAAGAAGAACAAAAAGGATTTGTTTTTTAAATAGTCTGCTAACTCAAGTTAATTATAAGGCTTTGGAACATCTTTTATCACATAGTAGAGAGAACTCACCACCTTTACCAAGACAGTAGCTGTTCCTATCTTACTTAGGTATTCTCCTGAGTAACAGCATTGTTAAGTTGTATCTGTGCAAGGTGTTAAGTAGTGGTTTATATCATGCTACCTCACCTTCTTGGTAAATGTAAATACAACACAAAATGTCTTTGTCAATATCCATCTAGACAGATGCCATGTTTAGTTGGTTACATCTATGTGAAGGGAGTGTTGAGATGCTGTCAAATAGAAAAGTGATGTGAAGCAGAATGCAAATCCCAAATTCTCCATGTGCAGACCAACACGCTTATCAATTCTAATTATTACTTAACCAACATTCATGTGTCTTTTTTAAATTCCTTATTATTGTCTAAATCTAGTAAATCCAAATTAAAGAGAGGGAGAAAATTGAAAGGCTGGTCTGTAAAAACAACAAATGACAAAAACAAGAAAAAAGTTGCCTAATGCTATTAAGGGATTGTTCATTAAGCTTGTCTTGATGAGGATTCACTGGGCAGGCTCAACATGTAACCGTGCAAGTTTACTCTTTTTTTTCTTTCTCTTTGTTTCTCCTCTCATTTCTTACAACATTGAGCATCCTAAGTGAAAAGGTTTCAGAGTCTAACAGTGCCATTATAAATAGAACTGTGTGCCCCCCCCAAATATTCTTATTTCAGTACTTTAGATAATCATTCTCCTTCCTTTGTAGAGAGCTGGAGATTCTCTGATGTTCCTCTATAGCCATCACTTGACCAGAAAATATACTCCAACTATCCAGAAATGTTCTCTTTCTCTTAATTAATGCCCAGAGTTGGAATCTGTCTCTGTCCTACTATAAGGTCTGGGCAAACATGACTTTGAGATTCCATACCTAGAGGTTGGGTTTGTTTGGTTTGTTTTGTTTCCCCCCATAAAGTATATATAAGGCAGTTTTAGGTTCAGGATTATGCAGCTTTGGAGAATTTTTACATTGTATACAGAAGATTTAAAATGAGCTGCTTCTGTTTGTGAGCCTATGATTTGTGGGTGGGTCTAACAGTTTCACAACTAGGTGATCCAACTGCATTTTTGAGACTGTAAAAATGAAGCAGACAGTCTAAAACACAATTCAGCATTTTACCTTTGTAGAATATTTTGTCTTTGACAATTTATTTTAATAGTTCCTATTGTGTTTAGTTGCAATGCATTTACGAACCTGTGTTTGCAACATGCTATTTTAACTTGATGTGCCAGAATGAGTAAGTAAGTCTGAGGCTGTACAGGATAATGACAATGTCATTTTCAAGGCACTCTATATGATATGGAAGATAACTTGAACAGATATTAGTTTCCCACTGTGCTCAGTTGTTACGCAGTAGCTAATTAAAAGGCGGTTGACAAGCACATAAGACAAGTGATGCTTGTTGGAGTCCTTAGCAAGCTGAAAAATAATCTAAAATAGCTCTAGAATTAATTTAGACTCAAATGTTTTCATTGCAAATGGTTAACAGGGTGATGGTTGAACTGGTGTGCTCAGACACTTTCCTACATGAAGTAGTACATGACCGGTTTAATTTTTCTCCTATGTAATAAAATTATACAAATCTAAATTATACACATGTTCCCAAGTTCCTAGACTTCATTAAATGCTAGGGGATTAAAAACTTGTATAAATTAATCAATATGTGCTATAATCCTAAAAATTATAAAATGTAATACTAGCTTTTTAATTAGTGTGACACAAGAGATTCGTTTTTCTATAATGTAACTCATGCTTATGAATTGTATTATAATTTTAAAATAGAAAAAAAAATGCAGTGGTTTTACTGTTTGCAAGTAGGTGGTAGGTGCTTATGGATTTTGATCCTGTAAACACATCTTCACCTTCTGCTCACACAGGTAAACCTATGCTAGTGAGTACAGTATTATCTTTACTTTCATGAGTAAATAGGTATCTTATGATTCCTGGGCCAGATTTATAAAATTTTCCATAAGTAATCCTTCTGGAAGCCAGAAGCCCTACTGATAGCAATGAATGCTAGCAGTGCTTAGAATATCAGGTGCAATTTTAGCATGAAAATGTCAATTTGTTTTTTAGAGTAAGGTGGAAGGCAGTATTAGGTACAGGAATAAAAAGCGCTCCCTACTATTACACAGGACTGGTTCTGATAATGTTAAAAACATCAGTGAATCACTCAAGCTTTTAATTCTGTCATGCCAGACCAAATGACAAAATTTGGTGAAGTTAATCTTCAGATGTCAGTGACCATGGGGGGGGGAATAGCAGCAAACTTTACTGTTGTTTGTATGAAAACGTAAAATCACATTGATTTCCCAAAGGTTATTAAAAAAACAAAACAAAAAAGAACAAGAAAAAGAAAAAACAAACAAAAAACAAACCCCCCAAAACTTTAAATGTCTTGAACAGTATCAATGATGTAAATAGAAAACTGCTATGGGACAAATTAAGGGGGGGAGAGATTTTGAAATAGAATTCTAAGACATCCTCTCCAGTTTCAGTGTAGATCTCACTTAGGGTTTTTTTGCTAATCTAAAGCTAAAGTCCAGACTTCCCACTTAACCTCAAGTGAATCCATATGGGCGATATTCTGTACCTAGGTGACTACGTTACACCTACTGAATGTTACTTGCACATCTCACAATGTTCTCTGAGCAATTTTGAAGCTGTTTAAGTTTGAGAATTCTTCCTCAGTGCATATATTTCACATTAGGGCTTATAATTGTTTAGAGACTTGTGTTGTCTAAATCATCTGCTTTGATGTTGTGCAAATTCCAGTCTGTAAATTTACCTTAATCTGCTTCAGAGAATTTAATTTCCAAGAAGAGCCAGTGCCTGTGGGCACTGTGCACAGCAGGATCAGTGCAGTGCTGGAAACTCACACAAACTGTATTTAGCAGTGTGATTTAACAGCGTTGGACAGGGAACACTGCCTGAGACTGCCCCTTGTTTCAAAGGGTAAAATAAAACAAAACAAAACAACAAAAAAGAGGAAATGCTAGCTCTGTCTTTGGCAAATTTCCCCAACATTGTCTGTCCTCATGAAAATGAACAAGGAAGATCAGAGATTTGAGCATTTTTTCATATAATTCGTGTGGAGCTACCGGAAGAGAGACAAGTTTCCTGTGCAGAATGTCATGGCAACAAAGTCTATGTCCCTTTTGCTTCCACTCTGTATTTTCTAGAAATCTAAAGGGGAAAAAAAAATGTTCAATGAAATTTGAATAGTCGAACAGTATCCAAGTCTTTTATATGTATTATTTATTGTACCAATCCTCATCCAGTATAAATAAACCCAGTTACAATGATGCTAACTGTGGATTTGCTCAATTACATCCTCTATCTGGGCAGTGGAGCCATGCTTTAATAAGAAAGAAGCATTTCTCTTTTTCTTCCTTCCATTCTTGCTTCCTGTTAGAGTATTAAAATAATTTTGTGTAAGCAAACTATCCCCAGGATATCCAAAGAGTCTGTTGTTATGTCTTCTTCTGTTACTATTTACATTTACTGCAAATATCCTTTTTTTGCATTAATAAGGAAGGCTCAGAGTTAGGGGTAACGTTCACTATGAGCTAATTTCTGATTCCATCAAATTTCTAGAATTACATTGTGTTATGAAAAGCAAATATTGCAACAGTCTTTCCTTTTCAAAAGGATTCCCAGCAATTCAAAAAAAATCTAGTGTTGGCTATATTTTAGTTACAGAGGCCAATTTTCATATTAGATCTCTTTTATGTTCAAATACTTCAGGGGATAAGCCAACACTAAGTTTTGAACTACAGGACTAGATTTTGAATATAAAAATGCACCTCTTATTATGAAGTGATTGCAAGAAGAGCACTTGATGGAAACCCAAATTACAATTTTTTGGTTTTATGTACTTTACAATAGCCTCACTACACTGTTTTTATATGAACATGAAACATTGTTTCTAGGTTACTAACTTGTATTCCATGTTTCAGGTCAATGCATTTTGAAGCAGATGAGGCAGTAATTCATGAAAAAAAGTGTTTAGAAAAGAAAAGGTAAGTCAATTTTACAGATACTGTGATGTCTATAAATTGGCTTGACTGTTGCTGTATTGCAAAAGGGTCAGAGTTGCTCCACAGCTACTTGATTTACTTGTAGGAAAAAAAGGGAGAATACAACCATGGTGAGCCAGGTGCCAGATCCCAGACTGGACACCCCACCTCTGTACATTTCCTGTTTTTTCCTTAGTCTAATTGACAAAATATTTATAGATCCAATGAAGTGTTTTGTTTTTAAGAACATTTCATGGGCTCTTTCCACCATTTTGCATTTGATTTCCATGAAAATCTAGTAAATTGCTGAAAGATGCATTTAATGAAACAGCAGCCATAAGGGAGAGGTGCAGAATGGTACCCATGGATGGTGGTTTCTGAACTTGCACCTTTGAATGCTCTCAACTTCTGACAGTGTCAGTTGTGGAGGAACAGAAATGCCTAAATTCCATCTGTCCTTTCCTAATAGGTGGAATTCCAGGTGCTAAAAAGCCTCCATATTAGATTAAGAGCAATGCCTGAATAAACAAGTGACTGAAATGCATTCATAAGAATGACTTTCACAATTAATGAGTACAATTACTCTTATATTACTTTTCTTTCTGAAATTACTAGGAATCTTAACTGTGGACATGCAGATCTTCCTGGGATAAACATTCTTTACAAATAGATGATACAGTTGCAAGATACAAGCGTTGACTACCATTTCCTCTTCTTCCTATGGGAAATCTGAGTTGGTAAGCTACAAGAAGGAGAAGTTAAGTAAGCTCCATAGAGAAATGGAGGCCTTCCATTCCTGCTGCTGTTAAACTGCCAGCTAGGGCAACGTGTGGTGAAGTTTTGTTGTTAGCATACTTCAAAAACCTGCTTGTAATTCCTCAGTTCATACACACCATTTAGTGAATAATTTGACTCTCTGGCTATCTTCCAAGGTAATAATGCTGACCAAATAATTTTGAACATGCAGATGGTAACAGAAGGGTATCAGGTGTTGGTTTATTGCAATAAAGATATGTGGGGTCATATTTGGAGGACAGTGGACATGTGATGAGCCAGCCATATGAGGGCCTCTTCTAAGCATGTAGCCGCATACCAAGAAGAAGATAAGAGGAAGAAAACATCTGCAGTCAGATACATGGGAAGAACACCAGGAATTAGGTGATCCAATAAGGACACTTACCGAGCCACGTGATTGCCTCGTGCAAGAGGGCTTTTACCAATCAAAAGGTGCGTGACCACATGTAGAGATAGAAAACTCTGTATATAAAGGGATCATGGGAACAAAAAAGTGGCTTCTGCTTGATTCACACTGAATCGTGTAGGGTCCATTGTCGTCTCTCCTCAGTTGGTGACCCCGACGTGATCGTCATACGATAGTACCGGGAGCAACCCCAAAGGAGAGGACCGGCTGGAGAGCCGAGCCAGCGGGACTGGAGTCGGGACGGATCGGAGGACGGTCCGTGAAGAAAAAGAATGTACGTTGCAACGGGACACCCTTAGAGGTGAGCAGCCGGTAATAAGAGATGGGGCAGAGTGTAACAAAGGAAGAAAGTGCGATTGTGAAACTGC
The DNA here is from genome assembly GCF_004027225.2 of Strigops habroptila. Lineage (NCBI taxonomy): Eukaryota > Metazoa > Chordata > Aves > Psittaciformes > Psittacidae > Strigops > Strigops habroptila. The sequence continues at coordinate 10,130,163 of NC_044301.2, forward strand.
CTCTACATATACTCTCTAAGAGAGGAATTAAACACGATGAGCTTGTGCTCCAAAACTTATTAATATGGTGCCGAGAGAACGGGTTCCCCCAGATCCACAGGCTGCTTTTAAGGTCGAAACTTGGGAAAAGGTTGGGGAACAGTTATGGGATGCCGTAAGCGACGGCAACAAAGAAGCTAAGGGACTAGCAACAACTTGGAAGCTGATTCTAATGACCCTTCAAGCGATGAGGGCGGTGCGATCAGCTGCTGCCGGAGCTTTTATAGCTTTACAGCCCCCATCGCCTAAGATCAAAGTTTTCGATCTGCTCCCTGTCCCTTCCCCCGCTGCCCTGTCGGCACCTCCGACAGAGGACGAGGTGGATCCCCGGAAAGACGAGGGGATGGAAGTGGATGAATCCTGGTCCGTACCACTGCCTCCCGACCCTTGCATAGAAAAGCCACCCAGGGGAGAGCCGCCGCCCGTCCACCCGACCTGTCTCACTCCAAGAGCCAGCCATCACTTTTTCCACCTCTCCCTCTCTCCACGCCTCCCCCACCAACGTCTCCGTGAAAATCATCCACGCTCGAGCCCCACAGGGAACTGGACTGGGCACATAAACTGCTTCAAAGGTTGGAGGACTTGGAAAGAGATAAGATCGCTTGAGAAGAACACAGGGGGGAGGAGGAGGGTGTGATAGCAAGCTGCAGGAAGCTCCAGGGGGTGGGGGGAGGCGAGAGATGAAACTGCTAAAACTGACGGGGACCCAACACGACGATGGAGAGGGATTATTCAGAATGCGTTAGTGAAAAAAAAAAAAAAAATTGCAAAAGAATTTGCAAAAAGGATAGAAAAAAGGGAGATTTGAGACAAGGAAGCACAAAGTGAAATATAATCTTTTGCAAATAAGAAAATTTAGTTCTAAGTAACTTTAAGCTTGGTGGCTTTGTATATAACAACAAAATTTTCCAAATCTAAAAAAGGCCCGACCAAAAGAACACAATAAGGGTCCTTGTCTAAGATGAATCGTTGTAGCTGACATAGTTCTGGAGCCTTATGACCTTCACACAAAATTTATTGTAACCAAAACAGGATTGTAGCTAAGGAGTAGCTGAAACTAAGCAGATGTTCAGGAAGTGATGTAGCGAAGTTAACTGATAAGTAGAAGGACAAGGAGAAATCACTCATTTATGCCAGCAGTGTTACCGAACTAATTAAGTTGGCAAGTTCTTAACGAGTTCTACGAATCAATTTGGCACCCCAGATGGGACCCTCTCTGCTCGGCTGCAGGACCCGCTGAGAACAGGGCTCCCTAGGGCCCCCGGGGAATTTTCCCAGACGGACCCCTCGACTCACACGGATCACTGCAGGAGCAGACAAGGACCATCTTTAAGAAGGTATTCTTTTGTAAATATTGTTTTGTTTTGGTTAACATTCCGTAAGTCGTAGGAGATGTCCTGCACGGGAGTCTGTTTGAAGTTTGGATTTTGGTGGGTTAACCTTTTGTTTGGAGCCTTCTGTAAATCGAGATATAGAAATCTCGTAGGTAAAGGCGTATACCCGGCTGCTAGCGCTCGATTGGTATACATTTGGATTTGTTTCTGTTTGTGACTTGCTGGTATTTGACCTAGTTTTGTGGATTATCACGGTAACGATTTTGGTGTTGACGATATAATATGGTTAAGGCTGCACTGTGTGTTGTGATTGTGTCATTAATAGTTGTTTGTCTAATTGGATTTTGTTTGTGTTTTAGGTATTGTAGTTGTATGGAGTGTGTTTGTGGGATCTCTTGTGTGTGTGTGTAAAATTAATAATGGGATATCAACAGAGCGAAGTAATGTATGCAGATACGTTTTTCACATTAAGAAAACAGCAGGAGTGGCGGAAGGAATGTGGAATTAAGAGAGCTCTGCCAGATCCCTTAATTTTAGCTTTGGAAAGGGACAGGAGCAATTAGAGAAAGGTCACATTAAACCGACCACAAGCCCTTGGAATACCCCAATATTTACAATTCCAAAGAGAAGTGGCAGATGGCGCCTATTGCATGATCTGAGGAAAATCAATGAGGTCATGGAGGATATGGGGGCGTCACAGCCTGGATTACCCTCCCCAAATATGATTCTGAAAAATTGGGACATTTTAATTGTCGATTTAAAAGATTGCTTTTTTACCATTCCCCTGCATCCAGAAGATTATCAGAAATTTGCTTTTTCTGTACCGAGCGTAAACAAAAGTGAACCTATGAAAAGGTACCACTGGGTAGTGTTACCGCAGGGCATGAAAAATTCACCAACCATGTGCCAGGTTTACGTGGCCTGGGCACTTACTCCGGTACGTGAAGCGCATCCAGACTTGCTTATTTATCGTTACATGGATGACATTTTGATATCTGGAAAACAGCTGAATGGAGACCAATTGATTGCTGAATTACAAAATGTGTTGCAGTCAAACGGGCGGCAATTGGCCCCTGAAAAAATACAAAAAACAGAAGTATGGAAGTATCTTGGCTGGGAAATCGACAAAGCAGTTGTTCGACCTCAAAAGGTGGAACTCCGGACAGAGATCCACACCCTGAACGATGTACAAAAATTGTTAGGAGATTTAAACTGGGTGAGGACCTATGCGGTATTACCAATGAGGAGTTGGCACCTCTGATGAGGTTACTCAGGGGAGGAGGTGGTGCAAACGCACCCCGGACATTGACAAATGAGGCCAAAGAGGCTTTGCAGCAGATTAGCGTAAAAGTTAGTAAAGCCTACACCCATTGCTGGAACCCTGATTATGGGATAGGTTTAGCCATAATCAATAGTGAGCAGCACCCTTTTGCTGTAATACTGCAATGGATTCCTGGAAGAGATCCTTTGTGGTTATTAGAGTGGGTGTTTTTATCGGCACAGTCAAAGCGGACAGTTACAACACGAATGGAGGCGCTAGCACAATTAATCATGAGGGGGTGAAATCAAATTGTTGAAATAGCAGGGAAAGAACCATCTTTTATCATAATACCTTTAGTGGCAGAATATTTAGCTTGGGCTTTGCGCCAGTGTATTTTATTGCAAGTGGCGTTGCTGGATTATTCAGGTGAAGTGAAGGTGCACTATCCACCACACAAGTTTTTATAGTGTACTACATTCCTGTCAAATAGAAGAGCGACCTAGACGCTCTGCACGTCCGGTAGATGGTGCTACAGTCTTTACAGATGCAGGAGGAAGATCTCAAAAGGCTGCCATCACGTGGCAGGCCAAAGGGCAATGGCATGATGTAGTTTTAACAGACTGTCAAGGCTCCACACAACATTTGGAGTTGCAAGCCATGGTAGAAGTGTTTGCTCGATGGAAGACACCACCAGTCAATGTTGTTTGTGATTCACTGTATGTAGTAGGAGTTGTATCAAGTATAGAACGAGCATTGCTGAAAGAGATAAACGATGAGGTATTGTACAAACTATTTCGGAGGTTGTGGCTATTGCTGTCAGAAAGACAATGTGAATATTTTATCACCCATATTCGGAATCACACAGGAATAATCGAAGGCTTAGCGAAAGGCCGCTATGGGCGGCTCCCTCAACGGACCGGTTCGCGCAAGCCAGACAGTCTCACGATTTTTTCCACCGGTCAGCCAAAGTACTGCGCCGCCAATTCAGGCTGTCTGAATCAGATGCCCCGGGCATTGTCCAGTCGTGCCCCGATTGTCAACAGTATACCGGAGGCTTGGCTTCTGGAGTCCTCGTGGTACTGGACCTTTAGAAATTTGGCAAATGGATGTTACGCATGTCCCAGAATTCAGTAAACAAAAATATGTGCATGTCCGCTTGGTTTGTTTTTCTCTTGCGGTTTGGGCTACAGCTCAGACTGGCGAATCTAGCAAACGTGCAGCATCACACGCATCACACGGCTATAGCGGCCCTTGGCGTGCCACGAGAAATCAAAACTGACAATGGCCTTGGCTATGTAGCTCATTCCACGCAAGCGTTTTTCCAGCTCTGCGGCATTACTCACGTGACGGGTACGCCCCATTCACCTACCGGTCAGGCTATGGTCAAACGTATGAATCAGACATTGAAGCGTTTGCTTCAAAAACAAAAAGGGGGAGAAAGTGCTATATCACCAACAGATAGATTAAACAAAGTCCTATATGTGTTAAATTTCTTACGATTGCCGCAAGATAGCTTGGTGCCACCAATGGTAAAACACGGGGCTGGTCTACAAGGAGGGTTGGAAGAAGTTAAGAGCAGACAATGTGAGGTAATGATTAAAACCGGGATAACAGGGGCCTGGGAAGGACCATTTAAGTTAATCACATGGGGAAGAGGATATGCATGTGTTGTTACAGGTACAGGAACCAGATGGATACCAGCCAAGTGGGTAAAGCCATGGCAAGAAAAGTTGCATGACCCACCCGAAAACACCCCAGCACCTAAGGACTCCGTGCCATAACTGTGGAACTTGGGAGCCTTGGAGTTTGTGTGTTTGCGAGTATTGTGGGGTCAGATGGTATTGTCGAAGTTCTAGAGCACGCGTGGGGTAGAAGGTTATCAGTCACAATGGTTCAAGGGATATGTGTCAAATGACATATTGTTTAAGTTAGAGCTCAATATTACTTGTCAACAAGGATACAACTGAGGCCTGATTGTAATGATCAGGTACAATTTTGGGATGTGCCGTCTCGAGTTATCGCCTCCTTGTTTGCACCTGGAGTAGCTGCAGCAAAAGCATTAGGAGACGTGGCTGAGTTAGGGTGCTGGGCTGCAAAGTAGATAAATTTAACGTCAGAAGTACTTACACAAATGCCTAATGATGTAGATAGCACAAGACACGCTGTTTTGCAAAATAGAGCTGCAATTGATTTTTGCTTTTAGCACAGGGTCACGGGTGTGAGGATTTTGAAGGGATGTGCTGTATGAATCTCTCTGACCATTCGGAGTCAATTCATAAAAGTCTCAAGGAGATAAAAGGCAACATGAACAAACTAACGGTGGTCAATTCAGGTTTAGATAAGTGGTTAAGGGGTTGGGGCATAACGGGATGGTTTTTAGATCTTTGTAAACAAGGCATTGTAACTTTAAGTATAATTGTGATTGTATTGTTAATCGTTCCCTGTATCTTAAAGGGAGTGTCTAACATGATTACTAATTCCTTGAAGAAAGTTTGGCTGGTTCAAAGAGAAAAAGGGGGAATTGTGGGGTCGTATTTGGAGGACAGTGGACATGTGATGAGCCAGCCATATGAGGGCCTCTTCTAAGCATGCAGCCGCATACCAAGAAGAAGATAAGAGGATGTGAACCAGCCTTCAGAGAGCCTCTTCTAAACACGTAGCCGCATACCAAGAAGAAGATAAGAGGAAGAAAACATCTGCAGTCAGATACATGGGAAGAACACCAGGAATTAGGTGATCCAATAAGGACACTTACCGAGCTGCGTGATTGCCTCATGCAAGAGGGCTTTTACCAATCAAAAGGTGCGTGACCACATGTAGAGATAGAAAACTCTGTATATAAAGGGATCATGGGAACAAAAAAGTGGCTTCTGCTTGATTCACATTGAATCGTGTAGGGTCCATTGTCGTCTCTCCTCAAAGATATGCAAACCTGTCCTGGGTTCATCAGTAGCAGTCATTTTTTCTCCTTCTTAGTAGCTGGTGCAGTGCTGTGTTTTTGACTTTCAGCCTGGGAACTGTGCTGATAACACTGATGTTTTTAGTTGTTGCTAAGTAATGTTTACTCCGACCAAGGACTTTCTCAGTCTCATGCTCTGCCAGGGAGGAGGGGAAGCCAGGAGGAAGCAGAGACAGGACACCTGACCCAAACTAGCCAAAGGGGTATTCCATACCACAGCACGTCATGCCCAGTATATAAACTGGGGGGAGCTACCCAGAAGGCCCAGATCACTGCTCAGGTCGGGCTGGGTAGTTTTGTATAATGCATATTACAAGCAACAGTAAAGAGTTTGTGGGGAGTAAGAGATTTGCAATGCAGTATTGTAATTCCAAATATCTTGGTGTGTAATTGCTGGCCTAGAGGCTTGTTGAATGATTGATGACTCTGAATTCACACAAACATGATTAGCATTCCTCAAAGTCCGTTTACAGTGCTATGAGAAAACAGATGGTGCAACAGAATCAAACACCATTTGTTGCACTTAAAAATAAACAAGGTGTGGTGGGGAGTGCAATAGTAAGCTTGGGCTACTTTCAACTATTCTTCACATCATTATCTTGTGTCTTTCTACTCTTGGAATCTCTCTGTCTATAGCTGTCATTAAAAACCTAAAAGAAAATGGCACCTTTCTTCACAGTATTGAAGGCTAACATAAAAGAGACTGAAACCTGTTTGGTTTAATGAATGCTTTAATTAAGTTATTTTTGAAATTATATTGATGAAATTGGAGAGATCATGTCTTGGAGAAAAGTGGATTGCTGAGACAACAGGAGCATAATGAAGTGAATTTCTGCAATTTCATTAATGGTTCCCTTGATTCAACAAAATAAAAAAGAATAATGCAAACATTGTTTAAATATTACAGTTCTTTTTCTAATGAACACTCAGATGAAAACAGACAAGTATGTTGCATATTCTCTCCTAGTTCAATTGTAGTTCTTACAAATGGCAACAGAAAAATGGGAACATATTTGCCACCTCCTCCAAGAGGAGAGCCCACTATTGCTTATGCAGAATCTCCAGCACGTGATGACCCCCAGCAGGGTCATCCATGTCTGAATTTATCTAGACCAAAAAGATCGCTTTCTGAAAATCCTGGAGACGTGAAACTGCGGAGGTACCCTCACCGTTTCTAATTTTCTTATGGCTATTTGACATTTTCACTTCCTGGGCTGGAAGCTGGAAGTACAGTTTGGCAAGCTGAGAAATAGGAAAGACATATCTGTCCACTCTGCAAAGTTCATGATAGGTTTTTCTCATGTTTTTGATGGTTTGAGTTGTTTTTTTTGTCTTGTTCTGTACCAGTTCTACCACTGTCTGTGCAATTCCCATTAATAGTTGTGATTTGTGCATCTAATTCTTCATGCAGGGTGTTGAAAATCTACCCTAAAGCTATGAAAAAATAATGGAAAAAGCATGTATAATTGAAAATAGTCTTAATCACTAGAATGTTGAAATCCACATGGCTTGGAAGACTTGAAAGATTTCTTGTTTTAGAAAAGTTGAATTGAAAAGTGCTGTCATTTTCTTTAAATAAATTCTTTTGAATAAAATATCTATTCCTGGCACCAGCAGCAACCTTCTAAACATGTTCAAGATGATGATTGATAACAAGAATGCTCTTCTCAAGATGTTTCTAATTTCATCTCTCTGTTTCAAGAATGTTAAACTTCCAACATGATATAAGATAACAAATATTTAAACCAAATATTAATATTTATAAGACTGTACAGTAACTGGAACTGAATGGAAATCTGAAAGCTAGTTGCAGACTCCAGAATGTGGGTAAATTCTAGAAGCTGCTGCCCGAGTACAAATGATTTCCCACTTAATGCTGGCATATTTCCAATGTACATAAATGAATCTATTCATTTAAGTAAGGATCTTTCCAGTTTGACTATAGCAGCACAATTTCAGGTCTTAATGGATTTATTAAACTTATATTGATATGGTAGTCCATGTAGTTTTCACCTGATCTGAGGAAGATAACTTTCTTTTGCTTGGATGTCAGTCAAATCTAGTTGCTATTAGAAATTTAGAATGAAATAGTAATAAGTATTCTGTCTCTATCTCCAAACCTCAAAATTATGTAAGAAATGTTGGCTTTCATGGCTTCTTGGTAAGTCTACTCCAGAACTTCCAGTTCTTGAAACTTTCAGTGGCCAGCATCTTATTTGAGATGAGATTCCTCCTCCAATTCCCAAACTTTCTGTCATTACAGAAGAGATGGCCAATGTTAATCATGTTGTCTAGGTCAGCAATGGTCCATTTCTACGTGTAGAAAGCCTGTATCCAGGAAATGTGTCAGATCTGTCAAGGATAGAAGCAATGCCACAGCTTGTTGAGACAAAGGTAGCCTAAAGCATCTTGGTCTAGCTTTGGGAACCAACCAAAGAATTTTTACTTTGTAATTTTGAGTTGGAATCATCTTGAAGTATGAAGAGTATGTTTGATCTTTTCATAAAGGTGTCTGAACCAGACCACCTCCCAAGGTTCTTGGCTGTTCCCAGTGAAGAGTTGGGTTTTTTGTTTTTCCATCTAAAAAAGGTGATCTCTCAGAGGGTTGAGGTGGGTACACATATTTGAAGGTCAGTGTTATTTCTCATTTAGGGCTTGCCAGCTGGCAATCTCCACCCGTAAATCTCTAACATCATGGTATTAAAACAGTTAAATTTCAGGAACAATATGTGGCTGATTAGCGATAGTGGAACTTGGTATGGGAAAGGACCATCTGCTCAATTTTAATTTAAAATGTGTCAAACCGTGACATGGTGTTATATTGCTATATATCAATTCCAGACAATGATGTTACTGTAACTAGTATTAACTAGCTGTCTTAGGGAAACACAAGGAAATTTACAGTTGATGTATCAAATTACAGCTCAGATTCCAGCTTCAAACTATGCTCTTGTCAGAAAACATGGCTAAATAAGGAGAGTGAAACACTCATTAGTTTGAGATAAAATGGAAGCTGGATATTTAGCAAGTCCCAGTTTGTGTCATATCCTGAAAGAGATCTACTGACATCTCATAGAAGACTTTCTGTATGTCATGGTTTAAGCTCAGCTGGTAACTCAGAACCACGAAGCTGCTTGCTTGCTCCCCCCTTCTTCCCCCCTGCTCCTGGAGGGATGGGGAGGAGAATTGAAAGAATGTAAACCCCACAGGTTGAGATAAGAACAGTCCAGTAACTGAAGTATAATACAAAACTATTACTACTACTACTACTAATAATAAGGGAAATAACAAGGGGAGAGAATCTAAAACTAAAAGGGGAAAGGGGAAAAAAACAAACCAATAAACACAAGTGATGCACAATACAATTGCTCGCCACCTGCTGACCAATACCCAGCCCAACCTGAGCAGTGATTTGGGTGAATCCCCCCAGTTTATATACTGGGTGTGATGTGCTGTGGTATGGAATACCCCTTTGGCTAGTTTGGGTCAGGCATCCTGTGTCTGCTTCCTCCCAGCTTCTTGTGCCCCTCCTCATTGGCAGAGCATGAGACTGAAAAGTCCTTGATCAGAGTAAGCATTACAACAACTAAAAACATCGTTGAACCCAGGACAGTAATCAGCATTGTTCTCAGACTAAAGTTGGAAATACAGCACTGCACCAGCTGCTAAGGAGGAGAAAAATAACTGTTACAGCTGAACCCAGGACACTGTAGTACCCCTAGACCTCTTCACTGATGTTCAGGAAGAAGAAAAAAGCCTTTTGGGTCAATCAGCAACCAAATTCCTTGCAACATTTCAATTCAGTCAAAAAATATCTCCAAGGGAAGAAATTTCTAAGCAGGAACAATGACCTCTCAATGAAAGTCATACACAAAATTAGAAGGAGGAATAGGTCAGTCTTTGCACCAACGTTTAGGAACAGGGCCAAGTGTGTTCTTTCTGTACAATTCACTTACTGAGCTATACATTCAGTCTACTGAAGTACAATCTGCTGGGCCCAGGCTTCTACAGAAACATTTATTTATTTATTTATTTAGTTAGTTGTTTATTTATTGAGTATCCATATTTTTCTAGTCCTCCTTTCCAGTTGTTGAGAGTTAACTCTCTTAAAATTCTCTTCTTGCTAGTAAAGCCCATAAACAAAATGCAAAATCTGGCTAGAGAAAGAAACCCAAGCTGCTCTTTTACTCTTTTTTTTTTTTGGGGGGGGGGAGAGTCAATCAAAACCTAACCAAAATAACTACGAAAAAATAACCCACCCAAAGAAAATGGCTTCCATATTTATCAAACCAGCCTGTAGAAATGCATTAATACGATAAGAATATGCATGAATAGATAGCTTTATAAAAATGTGAAAAAAATCTTAACTACTTATATGACTCAGACTAATAACTGTCAGGAAAAGAAATACAGAAATAGGAGAAACAGCATCTGACACTGTACAAAGACATAATATGCTATTCAACTTAAATAGGTCATGTATTTAAATAGTCTCCTCTAACCAGATGCAAGTGACCTGCAAGTATTTGAACATACAGAAGATAAAATACAATCATTGTCATAGGAAGTAAATAATTAAAAGCAAGAAGATCAAGTAGAAAGCCATAGTTTAGGCTTTGCTACTGTATATGTCAGTATGGCATCGGGTCTCCTTATTGTAGGTTCCTTCTTCCCATTCCTGGAATCCACCAGCGGTGGGTGGCTGATGAGCTAAATCTCAGATGAGCATTGGGAATACAGGTCTGTTGTTCTGCCTTCCCTTTACTCACTGCTGAATAGTCTAAATAAAGAGGTTCAAAAGAACCGCACTCTGCCTAACATTTGGCTTCTTCAGGGTTTTAAGTAATGTTTGTATAATTGCCAGAATGCTAGAGGAGAAATAATAGAAAAATACTATGAATAGTTATTAATTATAATTAGTAAGATTAATTATTCACAAACTGATCAATATTCTTTCTAAATTCCATGTTCCTAAAGAGGAAAATTATGTTTCTAAGATAACTGGAGACTAGATAAATCTAGAGAGTTTGGATTTCCAGCAGAACTCACAATGATACAAAAAGCATCCTTTAAGTCATCCCCTAAGTCATCCCCTAGATGGGTTAAACTGTGCATCATAGAAAATTCAGATTTTCTGTTATCTTTATTTCACGGGGGAAAGATTTCTTGCTATTGCCACAGGACAGCTCCATAGAACATCCTCCAGTTACTCCCTGGTTCACAAAAGCAGTGCTTCCTAGACCTCACATCCAGGGCGACCACTGGTGTAGCTCACTAGGGAAAAGGGGGTTAACAAATTATATGTGTTTAATGTGGTGGGTACATGTGGCAGAGAGATCATGCAGGGCTGTGATCTGGCTGTTGGAAAAGTCTTCTTTTGGATCTTTGAGCATCATCAGGCTCGTGCAGCCTGCCTGCATGGACTCAGGCTGGACTGTGCCCTTTTCTTCCTGCAATGGGGAGGGTGGGTCAGGGCTGTGCAAGGGGATGAGCTTCCTCTGCATGAGACTTAGGCATCCCTGGGAGGTGTTAGCAAAGTTCATCAGTTAACTGTGGTTACTAACAGCAACCTTCGTTTTCAACAACCTTGATAATATGTCCCTGCCCATGGCAGGGGGGTTGGAACTAGATGATCTTAAGGTCCTTTCCAACCCTAACTATTCTATGATTCTATAATTCTATGGTACCAAAATCCCGGAAGGTTTAGCCAGAGTTCCTTGTAGAGACAATTGCAGCTGTTAAAATAATTACATTTAATTTGCTTTGCCATGATACCAATTTGTTGTTTGTTTTCATGAAGGTTTTAGCTTAGAAGTCTTTATAGATTTCATCTGCTGTTATCTGAAATGTAGAAGGGTGATACTCAAGATTACTTTAGAAAGGCTGTTCATGAATTCAGCTGGGAAGGTTTCACTGCACCAAAGCTATGGCTCCATTTTTCTCTCATTGCACCACCTCTTTTTCCTCAAATACGGCAAAACAAAAATTTAAACTATGAAAAGTGCTAGTTATTCATTTGCAACAGTGACTTTTCTGTAAAATTCCACTGTCTTTCTTGTATCTCAATATGATAAAGAATCATAGATTCTTGGGCTGAAAAAAGAAACCAAAACAACAAAACCCCCACAAAACTTAATTTTCTGGTGTATATTTCCGTGTAAGTGCAAAATGTTGGGGTTTTTTTCAGCTGTCCCTCTGTAAAGGTGAAATTGTAGTCGTGGATTCCCACATGAAACACAGCTATAATCACTTTTAAAACAGTAATTCAAGTTAAGGTAAAATTCAGATTCAGTTGTAACTTTTTAGGGAAAGCATCTGGAAATACTGTTTATTTTATTTGTACTTTCTCCAAGGAAAAGATTCTCGATCTTTTAGAATGCATCTTTGCTCTCTGCAGTGGCTCTTGTCATTTCTAGCTTGTGGGACTTTTCACCTCAAACCACCTCAAACACTTCCTCCCTATCGTTGTTTTATTGTTATATTTACATTCCACTGATATATCTCCTCTGTGCAGTATCATTTTCTACTACTCAGTTCTTCAAACGTGATGGCCTCAGATCCTTAGCTTGTGTAAATTAGATTAGCTTAGTGAATCAATGGGACTGTCACTGATATACACCAGCTCAGGATCTACCCTTGAGCTTTTAATCATTTTTATAGCACATCTCCAAGTAATCAGTGGCAAGTCTGTACTGTACTGAACTGTGGACTGAGTTACAGCCTTAGGAGAAATTCTGGTCTTGCTTATGTTGATTGAATTTTCTTTAAAGTGAGAGCCTCATGTGTGCACCTAGGGGCACAACTTGGAATTTCTTCACCTGAACACAGAAGAGTAATAGTCCTTGCAAATAGAAAGAAATATTTGTGTGTCCTTTTTAGATGTTGGTTCTCAGGGGTGTTCATTCTTATTCTCTAAGACCCACTTAGCCAAAGAGGAGAATTATTAAAAACTGAATAAATAAAATGAAAGATAGAATCATAGAATCATAGAATCATAGAATAGTAAGGGTTGGAAAGGACGTTAAGATCATCTAGTTCCAACCCCCCTGCCATGGGCAGGGACACCTTGCCCTAAACCATGTCGCCCAAGGCTCTGTCCAACGTCGCCTTGAACACTGCCAGGGATGGAGCATTCACAACTTCCTTGGGCAACCCATTCCAGTGCCTCACCACCCTCACAGTAAAGAACTTCTTCCTTATATCTAATCTAAACTTCCCCTGTTTAAGTTTGAACCCATTACCCCTCGTCCTACCACTACAGTCCCTAAGGAAGAGTCCTTCCCCAGCATCCTTGTAGGCCCCCTTCAGATACTGGAAGGCTGCTATGAGGTCTCCACGCAGCCTTCTCTTCTCCAGGCTGAACAGCCCCAACTCTCTCAGCCTGTCTTCATACGGGAGGTGCTCCAGCCCTCTTATCATCCTCATGGCCCTCCTCTGGACTTGCTCCAACAGCTCCAGGTCCTTTTTATGTTGAGGACACTAGAACTGTATGCAATACTCTAAGTGAAGTCTCACGAGAGCAGAGGGGCAGGATCACCTCCTTTGACCTGCTGGTCACGCTTCTTTTGATGCAGAGGCTCATGTTAAGTTTCTCATCAACCAACACCCCCAAGTCCTTCTCTGCAGGGCTGCTCTGAATCTCTTCTCCACCTAGCCTGTAGCTGTGCCTGGGATTGCCCCGATCCCGGTGTAGGACCTTGCACTTGGCTTGGTTAAACTTCATAAGGTTGGCATTGGCCCACCTCACAAGCGTGACCAGGTCCCTCTGGATGGCATCCCTTCCCTCCAGCTTGGTGTCGTCGGCAAATTTGCTGAGGGCGCACTCAATCCCACTGTCCATGTCACCGACAAAGATGTTGAACAAGAAAGGTCCCAAAACTGATCCCTGAGGGACACCAGTCGTTGCTGTTTTCCAACTGGACATTGAGCCGTTGACCACAAGTCCTTGCGTGCTGCCATCCAGTCAGATCTTTATCCACTGAGTGGTCCATCTATCAAATTGATGTCTCTCCAATTTAGAGACAAGGATGTCATGCGGGATAGTGTCAAATGCTTTGCACAAGTCCAGGTAGATGACGTCAACTGCTCTGCCCCTGTCCATCAGTTCTGTAGCCCCATCATAGAAGGCCACCAAATTGGTCAGACAGGATTTCCCCTTAGTGAAGCCATGTTGGCTGTCACCAACCACCTGGTTATTTTTCATGTGCCTTAGCATGCTTTCCAGGAGAATCTGCTCCATGATCCTGCCAGGCACAGAGGTGAGGCTGACTGGTCTGTAGTTCCCTGGGTCTTCCATTTTCCCCTTCTTGAAAATGGGGGTCATATTTCCATTTTTCCAGTCATCGGGAACTTCACCTGACTGCCATGCTTTTTCAAATATCATGGACAGTGGCTTAGCAACTTCATTCGCCAGCTCCTTCAGGACCTGTGGATGGATTTCATCTAGTCCCATGGACTTGTACACAATCAGGTTCTTCAGATGATCTCAAACCTAATCCACTCCTACAGTGGGCCTAAGGTCTTCATTCTCACAGTCCCTGCATCTGCCTTCCAAGACTTGAGCAGCGTGGTCAGAGCACTTGCTGGTGAAGACTGAGGCAAAGAAGTCATTAAGAACCTCAGCCTTCTCCAAATCCATGGTAGCCACTTCTCCCGACAGCTTTCAGAGAGGGCCCACGTTGTCCCTAGTCTGTCTTTTGTTTGCTACATACCTACAGAAGCCTTTCCTGGTATCTTTCACATCCCTTGCCAGATTTAATTCTAACTGGGCCTTAGCTTTCCTGACCTGGTCCCTAGCTTCCTGGACAGCATCCCTGTATTCTTCCCAGGCTGCCTGTCCTCGCTTCCACCTTTTCTAAGCTTCTTTTTTCCCCTCTAAGTTTCCTCAGCAGCTCCTTCTCCATCTGTGGAGGTCTCCTGGCCCTCCTGCCGCACTTCCTTCTACTCAGGATGCAACACTCCTGAGCTTGGAGCAGGTGATCCTTGAATATCAACCAGCAGTCTTGGGCCCCCCTGCCCTCTAGGACTTTATCCCATGGAAACTCACTAAGCAGGTTCCTGAAGAGGCCAAAGTCTGCTCTCTTGAAGTCCAGGGCAGGGAGCTTGCTGCGTGCCCTTCTCGCTGTCCTGAGGATCTCGAACTTGACCATCTCATGATTACTACAGCCAAGGCTTCCCTGGAGCGTCACATTCCCCACCAGCCCCTCCCTGGTGGTGAGCATGAGGTCCAGCATGGCACCTCTCCTTGTCGGCTCCTCTATTACTTGCAGGAGGAAGTTGGCTTCCACACAATTGAGGAATCTCCTGGATTGCTTGTGCCAGGCCATACTGTCCCTCCAACAGATATCAGGATGGTTGAAGTCCCCCATGAGGACAAGGGCCTGCAAGCGTGAGGCTGCTCCTATCTGTCTGTAGAGCACTTCATCCACAGAGTCCTCTTGATCAGGCGGCCTGTAACAGATCCCCACCGTAATGTCCCCCATTGCTGTTTTCCCTTTGGCCCTGACCCACAAACTCTCTGTTGACTGATCACCTGTCCCCAGACAGAGTTCCATGCTCTCCAGCCTATCACTGACATAAATAGCAACTCCCCCTCCCTGTCTGCCTGGCCTGTCTTTTCTAAAGAGCCTGTAACCTTCCATTCCAACACTCCAGTCATAGAAGCCATCCCACCATGTTTCTGTGATACCAATGACATCATATCCATGTAGCCATGCACACATCTCTAATTCCTCTTGCTTGTTCCCCATACTACGGGCATTTGTATAGAGGCATCTGAGCAGAGCTCCAAATGAAGCTGACTCATTGACTGGAGCAGCTGAAATAGCTCTGCATTGCTCCAAGCATTTGTTACAGGTGCTGGCAACTGACTGGGAGTGTTGGGATGGATCAATGCTCCCCTCCCCCAACACATCAAGTTTAAAGCTTTCCTGACCAGCCTGGCAAGCCTCCTACCAAAACAGCTCTTCCCCTTCTTTGTCAGACCAGCTCCACCAGCCTCCAGTAGACCTGGCCTCCCAAATTGAGTCCCATGTTCTAAATACCCAAACCCTTGACTATGGCACCACCGTCCTAACCATTTATTAACCTGCCAAATGCGCCTGGCTTTTTTAAGGTCCTCCCCTTTGTCCTGGAGAATTGATGAAAAAACTATCTGAGCTCCAGAGCCCCTAACCACTTCTCCCAGGGCTCTGTAGTCCTTCTTAATGTTCTCCAGGCTACTGCTATCTATATCTCTAGCATTCACATGGACCACTAGAAGGGGGTAATAGTCAGCAGGACTTACTATTGCAGGCAGCCTCTCAGCAACATCCCTGATTTGAGCCCCTGGCAGGCAACACACCTCCCTTGAGACTGGGTCAGGCTGACAGATGGGTGCCTCTGTGCCTTTCAAAGTAGAGTCCCCTATTACTATGACCCAACGCTTTTTCCTGGAGGCACCAGTAGTGATCCTCTTTACTGGTGCATCAGCTGGTTGTTCATTTGGTGCAGTGTTTGTTTCCTCCTTAGCCCCCTGCAGAACTGCATAGCGGTTCAGGGTGGGGACATCGGATTTAGGAGGAAGCCCCTTGCTGTTAATTGTCCTCTTCCTCCTTTTTTTGTTGGTTTTTTTTTTGTTACTAGCTCCCAGCTTCCTGGATTAATGCCCTTCTTCTTTCCTGTATGTGCTATGATGGACACTTGTGGCCCCTGCACAGTTTGGGCCTGGGTCAAGCAGTCCAGCTTCCTCTCATTTTCCCTGACATCTTTTAGCTTACTGACAGCCTCCCGCAGCTCAGCCACCTGCTGCAGGAGAACCTCCACCAGGGCACAGCGAGTGCAGCCCTGCCCATTTTGTACCCTCGCCTCAAGAGCCCAGTCAAGGCAGTTTCTAGATGGATTCACAAAGGGAAGAAAAGTAAGAGTTAATTGGGTTTTAATTGCTGCCAGATTGCATCAAGTTTTCAAATGCTTTCCAGGGGAGGATACATAGGTTTCCCATCTCCAGCTGTGTTTGGGTTTCCAAATTTCTGCTAAACTAAGCCCATTTCCTTGGTAACTCTCTCACTTTCCCACCTATGTATAAGGACAATTAGTTCTTCCTGCTCAGCAGTGATGGTGGAGCCAAAAGAAAAGGAATAAGGTGAGTCTGCTGCACAAGAACCCTCCACACAAATTTCAAGTGGTTGGGTTTCTGTGGATTGTGTAAGGATTACTGACTGTCCCTAGACAGAGTTCCATACTCTCCAGCTGGCTACTCCCCCTCATCCTTTGCCTGGCCTGTCCATTCCAACACTCCAGTCATAGGAGCCATCTCACCATGTTTCTGCAATGCCAATGATATCATATCCCTGTAGCTGTGCACACATCTCTAATTCCTCTTGTTTATTGCCCCAGTTTGCATTACATAAAGGAGCTGACACTTCAATTATAATTTTTAGAAAATTCTAATATACTGTTCAAACATGAGGAAGGCTGAAAAGTAATTCTCTCCTGCCTTATCCCAATTATTCAGTGTCCTGGGTTCAGCTATAGCAGTCATTTTTCTCCTTCTTAGTAGCTGGTGCAGTGCTGTGGTTTTTAACTTTCAGCCTGGGAACAAGGCTGATAACACCGATGTTTTTAGTTGTTGCTAAGTAATGTTTATTCCAACCAAGGACTTTCTCAGTCTCATGCTTTGCCAGGGAGGAGGGGAAGCTGGGAGGAAGCAGAGACAGGACACCTGACCCAAACTGGCTAAAGGGGTATTCCATACCACAGCACGTCATGCCCAATATATAAACTGGGGGGAGCTACCCGGAAGGCCCAGATCACTGCTCGGGTCGGGCTGGGTATCAGTCGGCGGGTGGTGAGCAAATGTATCCTCTCCCCTTGTTATTTCACTAATCATTATTATCATTGGTGGTAGCAGTAGTGGTTTTGTATTATACCTTATTTGCGGGACTGCTCTTATCTCAACCCATGGGAGTTACATTCTTCCGATTCTCCTCCCCATCCCTCCGGGAGCGGGGGGAGGAAGAAGGGGGGGGAGTGAGTGAGCAGCTGTGTGGTTCTGAGTTACCGGCTGGGTTCAAACCACGACAGGTCTTTTTGGCGCCCAACGTGGGGCAAGAAGGGTTGAGATAACGACAGATCTGACCAGAGTGTGTCTAATCATGTTTGTGATAAGCATTCATTGTTACTACTCGTCACAATGGTGGTTATTTGGCTCTCAGACTTGTTGCGCTTGATCTCAGAGTTTCAGCATGTTGTACCTTACTTACAGCCACTATTTGCTGTTTCAGCGTTTATCGGCTGGGGGGCCTGGGCTAAGGTTCTTGTTTCACTGTAGTTCATGGTAATGACTTGTAATACAATAGACTCATTGATCATGAAACTGGTCTGGTTTGTGCTTCCAGCGTGGCCATCACCTCTATACATTGGGAGGTATATAATGAAATATTTTAGCAATTGCATATCTTTTTTTTTCTCCTCGGGGGGTAAACTTACGAAGGAAGCATTCGCTTTCACCCCCCGCTCCCCCACCAGCCTATTTGCAACAGCAGTTGAGAGTTCTGAAGGTTTTAGATGGCCTTTGAATACCCTTGAAACCTGCCTGCTGATTGTGCTGGGGATCAGCATGTTGGCAAACATATGGAGTGTGTTTTACCGACGGCCATCCCGTCCCGGGAACATCCTAATTGGTTTAATCTCAAAAGTTAAGCAGTATCAGGTTCGAATCTGGTCTAGGGTTAGATGACGATATAGGAGGACCACCAAGAGATTTTCCCTGAGGCTGGACAGTCATGAGTGGCAGGGTGTGTGGGATAGTATGGGCAAGTATCTAGGCCAGTGGGCCCCTCCAGTGCTTTGGAACTTCACCACTGAACAAATGCAACATCCGGAAAAACTAGTAAAACACTTAAACGAGGTGTGCTGTCGTCCTGGTTATACCAGAGAGGGACAACTCGCTGCAACGTGCTGAGGCTTGGCCTACGCCTATAGAGCCCTGCTCAACACTATCCAGCACCTTCAAAGGGAAAAAAATGTCTCTGGATCTGATGGCAAAGCAACAGACAACGCAGCTATGCCAACTCCAAGCACAGTAGCTACTCAAACCCTGACCACAACAGACAAAACAGCTACTCCAAGTACAGCAGCTACATCAACCACAGTGACAAGCACAACAGCTACTCAAACCCTGACCACAACAGACAATGCGGCTACTCCAAGCACCGCAGCTACATCAACCCCAGTGACAAGCACAACAGCTACTCAAACCCCGACAGCAACAGACAATGCGGCTACTCCAAGCACCGCAGCTACACCAACCCCAGTGACAAGTTCAGTAGCTACTCAAACTCTGACAGCAACAGACAATGCAGCTGTTGGTGTTACTCAACTCCCAAGCACAACAGCTGCACCAACCCCAGCAATAGACATTGCAGCCACTCCAATCCTAGTGGCAGACACTGCAGCCACTCCAACCACAGTGACAAACACTGCAGCTAAACCAAATGGCCAGTTTGTGACAATGTCTGTTGCCCCTGTAAGCAAAAGTAAACGAGAGGCACAAAGAGCAACCCGCGAAGTGAAGAAAGATGAAGACCCAATGCCATTACTACATGGAACAGCATCTGAACAAGAGTTACTACTATGTGGATCAGAGGAAGAGGAAGAAGAAGAAGAGGTCACTTCTCGACCCCGGACCTCAACCGAGCTGCAGAATATGCAAAAAGATTTCACCCGTCTTCCAGGGGAGCACATTGTCACCTGGTTGCTCCGATGCTGGGACAATGGGGCCAATGGTCACAAACTAGAAGGTAAGGAAGCCAAGCAGCTGGGATCACTTGCTAGGGAAGGAGGAATTGAAAAAGCGATTGCAAGAGAGAAGTGAGCCCTCAGTCTTTGGAGGCGGCTCCTGGCAGCTGTGAAGGAAAGGTTTCCCTACAAAGACGATATTACGAGTCGCTCAGCCAACTGGACCACGATAGAGAAAGGCATCCAGTCCCTGAGGGAATCAGCCATTCTAGAGATGATCTATCCTAGGCCGGATGCCAGGAACACATCCGTAGATCCAGATGAAGTCGAATGTACATGACCCATGTGGCGGAAACTTACACGGAGTGGACCATCATCATATGCCCACACATTGGCATCAATGACCTGGAATGACGGAATATCACCAACAGTGGATTGCCTGATTCGTCAACTCCGAGAGTTCAAAGACAATCTCACCCCTTCCATCATTTCAGCTGTGGAAAAACTGTCCCAGGAGTTCAAGCAATTGAGAGAGGATTTATCCGATCTATCCAGCTCCCCACGCATACCAACCCATGTCTCAGCTATTAACAGAAGGCGCCCTACTGCTCGAGAAAGAAAATATAGGAGGTACACGCCACGGGCCACCCTATGGTTTTACCTGCGGGATCACGGAGAAGACATGAGAAAGTGGGATGGAAAACCTACTTCAGCTCTGGAGCAACGGGTACGTGAATTGAAGAGGAGAACAATGGTCAAGGATGATCCTCCCAGGAAAGCTGCTGCTCCAGTCTCTGGTGAGCAGTTTCCCAGATGGAGTGAAAGAGCTGATTTTACTCCCGCTCCTGTGGTAAGGAATACTAATCCCTTTCTACAAGACATAAGTGGAGAATTTTATGATCACTATTAGAGTGGCCCTGCCTCCAGCCAGGTGGAGGAGAGGGACAATCAGGTTTACTGGACTGTGTGGATCAGATGGCCTGGCACATCAGTCCCACAGAAGTAAAAGGCTCTAGGAGATACCGGTGCACAGTGTACTCTGATGCCATCAAGGTATCAAGGGGTGAAACCCATTTATATTTCTGGAGTGACAGGAGGATCCCAAGCGTTAACTATGCTGGAAGCTGAAGTCAGCCTGACTGGGAGGAAGTGGCAAAAGCACCCCATTGTGACTGGTCCAGGGGCTCCATGCATCCTTGGCATAGACTATCTCAGGAGAGGGTACTTCAAAGACCCAAAAGGGTACCGATGGGCTTTTGGTATTGCTGCCTTGGAGACAGAGGAAATTAAGCAGCTGTCCACCTTGCCTGGTCTCTCAGAGGATCCTTCTGTTGTGGGGTTGCTGAAGGTCGAAGAACAACAAGTGCCAGTTGTGACCACAACAGTGCACCGGCGGCAATATCACACCAACCGAGACTCCTCGATTCCCATCCATAAGCTGATCCGTAGACTGGAGAGCCAAGGAGTGATCAGCAGGACCCGCTCACCCTTTAATAGCCCCATATGGCCAGTGCGAAAATCTAATGGAGAGTGGAGACTAACAGTAGACTATCGTGGCCTGAACGAAGTCACACCACCATTCAGTTCTGCCGTACCAGCATGCTAGAACTTCAATATGAACTGGAGTCAAAGGCAGCCAAGTGGGATGCCACAATTAATATTGCCAATGCATGTTTCTCAATCCCTTTGGCAGCAGAATGCAGGCCACAGTTTGCTTTCACTTGGAGGGGCGTCCAGTACACTTGGAACCAACTGCCCCAGGGGTGGAAACACAGCCCTACCATCTGCCATGGATTGATCCAGACTGCACTGGAACAGGGGCAAGCTCCAGAACACCTTTAATACATTGATGACATCATCGTGTGGGGTGATACAGAGGAAGAAGTTTTTGAGAAAGGGAGGAAGATAATCCAAATCCTGCTGAAGGCCGGTTTTGCCATAAAACGGAATAAGGTCAAGGGACCTGCACAGGAGATTCAATTTTTGGGAATAAAATGGCAAGATGGATGTCGCCAGATCCCCACAGATGTGATCAACAAAATAACAGCAATGTCTCCACCAACTAACAAGAAAGAAACACAAGCTTTCTTAGGTGTTGTGGGGTTCTGGAGAATGCACATCCCAAATTACAGTCTGATTGTAAGCCCTCTCTACCACGTGACCCGGAAGAATAATGATTTCAAATGGTGCCCTGAGTAACAACAAGCCTTTGAACAAATGAAACGAGAAATAATTCATGCAGTGGCCCTTGGACCAGTCCGGGCCAGGCCAGATGTGGAATATGTGCTTTATACCGCAGCTGGGGAGAATGGTCCTGCCTGGAGCCTCTGGCAGAAAGCTCCAAGGGAGACTCGAGGTCGACCCCTTGGCTTTTGGAGTAGGGGATATAAAGGATCCGAGGCCAGCTATACTCCCACTGAAAAAGAGATACTGGCAGCCTATGAAGGGGTTTGAGCTGCCTCAGAAGTGATAGGAACTGAAGCGCAGCTCCTCCTGGCACCCCGGTTGCCTGTGCTGGGCTGGATGTTCAAAGGCAGGGTCTCCTCTACACATCATGCAACTGATGCTACATGGAGTAAGTGGGCCGCACTAATTACACAACGAGCTCGAATAGGAAATCCCAGTCATCCAGGAATTCTAGAAGTCATCATGGACTGGCCAGAGGGCAAAGATTTTGGGATGTCACCAGAAGAGAAGGTGATGCATGCTGAAGAGGCCCCACCATATAATGAACTGTCAGAGAGTGAAAAGCAATATGCCTTGTTTACTGATGGGTCCTGCCATATTGTGGGAAAGCATTGGAGGTGGAAGGCAGCTGTGTGGAGTCCCCTGGGACAAGATGCAGAAACTGCTGAAGGAGAGGGTGAATGGAGTCAGTTTGCAGAGGTGAAAGCCATCCAGCTGGCCTTGGACATTGCTGAACAAGAAAAATGGCCAGTACTTTATCTCTATACTGACTCATGGATGGTGGCAAATGCCCTGTGGGGGTGGTTGCAGCAATGGAAGCAGAGCAACTGGCAACACAGAGGTAAACCCATCTGGCTGCTGCATTGTGGCAAGATATCGCTGCCTAGGTGCAGAACCTGGTGGTGAAGGTACACCACGTAGATGCTCATGTACCCAAGAGTCGGGCCACTGAGGAACATCAGAACAACCAGCAAGTGGATAAAGCTGCTAAGATTAAAGTGGCTCAGATGGACTTGGATTGGCAACATGAGGGTGAATTATTTTTAGCCCGGTGGGCCCATGACACCTCAGGCCATCAAGGCAGAGATGCAACATATAGATGGGCTCGTGATGGAGGGGTGGACTTAACGATGGACACTATTGCCCAGGTTATTCACGAATGTGAAACATGTGCTGCAATTAAGCAAGCCAAGCGGCTAAAGCCTCTCTGGTATGGAGGACGATGGCTGAAGTACAAGTATGGGGAGGCCTGGCAGATTGACTATACCACACTCCCACCAACCCGCCAAGTCAAGCGCTATGTGCTTACCATGGTGGAAGTAACCACCGGCTGGCTGGAAACATACGCTGTGTCCCACGCCACTGCCCAGAACACTATCCTGGGCCTTGAGAAACAAGTCTTGTGGCGACACGGCACCCCAGAGAGAATTGAGTCAGACAATGGGACTCATTTCCGGAACAACCTCATAGACACTTGGGCCAACGAGCATGGCATTGAGTGGGTATATCACATCCCCTACCATGCACCAGCCTCTGGGAACATCGAACGGTACAATGGGCTGGGATACACATTTACCAAAAGCCACCTGATTGGTCAACAGTAGGGGATCTGCCAACAGGGCTGGCCCAGCCCAATCAGAACTTTTACGTCCTGTAGAGGGGGATAAAGTTCCTGTGGTGCACATAAAGAATTTGTTGGGGAAGACAGTCTGGGTTATTCCTGCTTCAGGTAAAGGCAAACCCACTCGTGGGGTTGCTTTTGCTCAGGGACCTGGATATACTTGGTGGGTAATGTGGGAAGATGGGGAAGTCCGATGTGTACCTCAAGGGGGTTTGATTTTGGGGGAAAACAGCCAATGAACTCAATTGTACGCTGTTGCCTGCTCTATAACACTTTTATAGCCCTCCAGCTAGATATCTTCAGGTTGCCAGCAATTGACCCTGACTTCCCTCCGATCATCACCTCAACAAAGAATGAATTTTGAGGAAACCAGACGAGCTCAGCAGTGAGCAGACGAATTTGGCGGTATCGTCAGCAGGCAACAACCCAACACTACATACCGTCCCTCCTGCCCTGAAAGACTCTTACAAGAGATGGAGCCTGACATCATGGACTGGATGAGTTCAGCAATTTTACAGGGATTGGTCCATGGACTAGGGAATGATATCTTTCTCTGTGTGTGGGTGTGGGTGTATATATATGTGTATATATGGGACAGGGGTGATGGTGTGTTGAGAGATGTGGGATCTGAGCATGATGTGAATGGTATGGAATAAGGGGTGGATACTGTCCTGGGTTCAGCTATAGCAGTCATTTTTCTCCTTCATGGTAGCTGGTGCAGTGCTGTGTTTTTTAACTTTCAGCCTGGGAACAACGCTGGTAACACCGATGTTTTTAGTTGTTGCTAAGTAATGTTTATTCCAACCAAGGACTTTCTCAGTCTCATGCTTTGCCAGGGAGGAGGGGAAGCCGGGAGGAAGCAGAGACAGGACACCTGACCCAAACTAGCCAAAGGGGTATTCCATACCACAGCACGTCATGCCCAGTATATAAACTGGGGGGAGTTACCCGGAAGGCCCGGATCACTGCTCGGGTCGGGCTGGGTATCGGTCGGCGGGTGGTGAGCAATTGTATCCTCTCCCCTTGTTATTTCACTAATCATTATTATCATTGGTGGTAGCAGTAGTGGTTTTGTATTATACCTTAGTTGCGGGACTGCTCTTATCTCAACCCGTGGGAGTTGCATTCTTTCGATTCTCCTCCCCATCCCTCCGGGAGCGGGGGGAGGAAGGGGGGAGAGTGAGCGAGCGGCTGTGTGGTTCTGAGTTACCGGCTGGTCTCAAACCACGACAATGACTGCTGTAGCTGAACCCAGGACAGCTAGGAATTTACAAAGCCTGATAAATCATAGCACAGGCAAATGTGATTTCATTCAAATGTGTAATTTGTTGATTGCAATGGTTTGTGAGATCACCTGATTAATTCCAGTGCTGGACTAAGTTTTGAATACCCTGCACTGTATAATATTTTTTCTAATGGCAAAAGTAATGTCCTATAAATGCCCAGAGTTCATAGAATCACAGAATCATAGAATAGTAAGGGTTGGAAAGGACCTTAAGATCATCTAGTTCCGGCCCCCCTGCCATGGGCAGGGACACCTCACAGTAGATCATGTCACCCAAGACTCCATCCATCCTGGCGTTGAACACTGCCAGGGATAGAGCATTCACAACTTCCTTGGGCAACCTATTCCTGTGCCTCACCACCCTCACGGTAAAGAACTTCTTCCTTATATCTATCCTAAACTTCCCCTGTTTAAGTTTGAAGCCATTATCCCTTGTCCTACCACTACAGTCCCTAAGGAAGAGTCTCTCTCCAGCATCCTTGTTGGCTGCCTTCAGATATTGGAAGGCTGCTATGAGGTCTCCACGCAGCCTTCTCTTCTCCAGGCTGAACAGCCCCAACTTTCTCAGCCTGTCTTCATACAGAAGGTGCTCCAGCCCCCTTATCATCCTCATGGCCCTCCTCTGGACTTGCTCCAACAGCTCCATGTCCTTTTTATGTTGAGGACACCAGAACTGTGCACAGTACTCCAAGGGAGGTCTCACAAGAGCAGAGTAGAGTTGTTATTCTTTTATGAAGAAATCCCACCTAAATGCATGTTCTGCAATTTTATGGTTTGGTTAATGGCATGTTCTGCAGTGAAAGTGGCTTATTTAGGTTAAAACTCTGGTTTTTTAGGTTCCTCTGCCAAATGGTACCACTCAAAGGGTTTACGGATGAGAGGCCCAACAGAGGTACAGCTGAACGGAGCAAAGATACTCTGATAGTCTAACAAAATCACTATTTTTTGGCACATTTCCCTCCTTTTGCGAAGTATAAAGTCAGAACTCCTCTCTGGCCCACCCATCTTTTCTGATTGTGGGTAAAGGTAAGTATGAATGGGGAACTGAGCTCAGTGGGAGCATCTCTGAGTGTTAATGATTCAAATTACTTGGCGAATTTATTAAAATGTAAATGTTTTGGTTTTTTACTTAAAGATGACTTGAACTTGAAATGACTTGAAAAAGTAATTTGTACTCAGTTTCTACAAGCAGGAAATACACCATAGATTTTCCTGTTTTTACCTGTCACTTAAATGTGTATTGGCCAGTAATACTCTAAGCAACATGAACCTCTGTCATTAGTAGTCTTTTGCTTTCAGCCCCAGGAAGCTATTGTAAATGGTGCAAAATGCGATGTTTTAGTATATATTTACAATCCTTATGCTGGCATCTTAAGGGAATTTTTGAGTAATCAAGATCCAGTCAAATGTTTGATGTTGGATGAGGCACTCAACATGAATGTATGACTGCATCTGTCCTATCTGGAATTTCCTAAAATCTGACAGTTCCCTTTTCCTATAAGATGCATTGCAATAATAAACTTAAAACTAAATAGAGTAGTGAAGTAAAAAACCTCTCTATTGTGCCTTTCCAGTGTGGTACATTACTTCTACAAAAAATGCTAGGGAAACATGGTTTCCTATTCCTCTTCTTCAAGTGTTTTTGGACAACTGTTGTATGTCAGCTGTGTTCAAGAACTGTAAGTATAATATTTGCTACCTCTAGTCAATAAAGAGTATGTGGAAAAAGATGAATGTAATAATGGTAAGGAGATAATAATGTAGAAGGAAGGTAAATTGATTTTTGCCATTCACTGACTTCAGCATTCTCATACTTCTTCATAGCCTCCAGTTTCTGCAGATCCTACACACTTCCCCAGATTTAAGAGGATAGTTTTTCTGTGGGATAGAGGATCCTACAAGCCTGAGATCCTTAGCTCCCGTTTCCTTGATGATCTTGATGATACTTCTTTTTTAATTCATTGTCAGATACCATATCCTGAGGATCCCAGTGCAAGATTTCAGGTTCACAGTCTTTGCTTTAGAGCTGGGCTCTGACCTCCTCCTGCTGCCTGCACAACATGCTCTCTCAAGACAAGTAAGACTCCCTCAATCTGGAGTAAAGTATGTGACAGTACATCCTGAAGTTGTAAATTTCATAGAATTAAGATAATGCTGTGAATACTATCAGTATTTTCTGGGCACCTTGTGTTTTTGAAAATTTGTGAACAAATATAACGATAGGAGCCGCTAAGTCCAGGCAGTTTTGAAAGTTTTGCAGTTTTGAAAGTTTTGCAGTTTTGAAAGTTTTGCAGTTTTTCAACATACTTGTCTAAAATTTATTAGAAATGCTGTTTAAAAATATCTGTGTGAATAGAGTGGAATAATTTGTTCAGTAATGCAGATGGAAAAAGAAGAAGCTTGTTCTTCATATTAAATAGCCATCAAGATGTCCTTGATTTTAGCATTTGTTTTAACATTATGACAGTAGCATATTAATGGCAAAAGATAATCCTGACCTGTTCTGTGTGAGCATTCAGTGGTTGTTAAGACAATTTTCTTCATTATTGACTAGTAAGAAATCATGGTCACATGACACTGTTACACTGGATTAAGAAGTGTGCAGACCCTGTGTGTCTGAATTAAGAAATATGATTTCCAATTTCTCTTTCATGGAAAATATTCAGATTCCATTTTTTAAATAAATCATATGACAAAACTAAGTAGCAGGAGGTTGCTTTTGATGGTTTGAATATTGTGTAAAGAGCAGTATGGTTAAAATGTATTTTGTTGAGCAAAAGGGTGTGCTTTGCAATGATGTTCATGCACTATATATGATGCATGAAGCTGTGAGCCATAATACAAGGAAAGGGAAATTAAGAATGTCTAGCACCTCTGCAATTCCACATTGCTAGTGAATGATCACCAAGGCTGGGACTACAAATTTGCTGGAGCAATTATTTAAAACTTCAATAAGACCCTTAGAATTAAAAAATATATCTTTTAAAAGCAGGTTTTGCTTCATAGCACATCACTGTTCTTTTTCCTTGTTACTTGGAGACTGATGCACTCAGAAATCTCTGACTATGGCATGCGCAGGGCATGGTGGGAGAGTGGTAGGGAACACAGAGAGTCCCCTGCCTTGTCTTTCCTTGCCAGACCTCTGCTTTTAGAAGGCAGAGAGATGCAAGATGCAAATGAGCATAACTGGAAAGTGACTTATTCACAGAGAGCTGCATATAGCCATAGACTCAGGAAACATGATGCATGTGAAAGATGTGGCCATCTAAGACTAGTCTTCACACCTGTCCTTAGAGAATCATAAAGATAGATTGCCTCAAACAAACCTTGTTTAATTTCTCTATATTGAAGACAAAGACCAAAATGGACATTTGCATCAATGAACCTAGAGAGAGCTGATAGGTGATTTTATTTAAATTATTTTGATTGCAGCAGAAATCAAATTTATTTTGCTGGAGGGTGACTTACCAAGCAAAGCACATTAAATCACTCTGCTTCCAAGGGAGAGTGAAACAGCAGCTATCTATCCATGCTGGAGAGGTAAGATGTCTGTTACATGCTCATTACACATATTTATGTCTCAGCTGCAAACTGAAAAGTATTAATGAAGTTTGTATATTTTAAAAGTGTTTCCAGGTATGCCTTTAGCTTTTCAGTTAAGTTTGAGCTTGTACAAACTGCAAATTCCCTCTATGCCTGCTATACTGTTTCATTTTTCACCCGTCAAGAAGTTGTGGGAGTTTCAGTGCAAGACAGTAGTATAGAGATGGCAAGATGCAACCTAGCATATTAGATACATATTCTGTGCTAATGGCACAAACAGTGACTGTCAGGTCTTTACAGCATGAGCCCTGCAAAGTGTCTGATCTGATCTTGTGTGAATTGAGAACATCTTTGTAGGTTCACATTTTAAATAAATGTTGTAGGACTTACTGGCTTGTGTTGTGTTGTCTTGTTCCATGGCTGTTAGTCTCCAGCAGACCTTTAACAAGAAAGCTGCCACACAATCTGAATTTTCACATTGAGAAAAATTTTACTTTAGATTAGCAGTGCTGGTACAGAAAGGATGGGAACCACCTTACTTGGGTGAAATTTACCGTAAGTCTCTTGCCTTGGACAGGTCTGTGGTTTGGACACAAGTCTCTGGCACACGTGTAGCACAAATACAAACAAGCATTTACTTGTGATGTGAAGAGGCTAGGAAATGCTGGGGCTGTACATTCCTGGCTACATCTTCTATATGGCCCAAATCTCCATAATGTAATTACATTACTGCTGACAGAGTGAGAGCAAGTTGCTTAAGTTCCTGTCTCTCCTAAGGAGCAGGTTGTGAGATACTGCAGGCCATGTTGGGAGGTAGACTCAGCTGAGCACTGCAATATGGATGCATGGAGCATAGCATGCCTTGGAGAGCATACAAAGCCTTGCTCTTCTTGCCCATCATGATGAGCTTTGGAAGTGGTATGGGAAGGAAGGAGAAGATTGGGAGTAATGCTAAATTTCTGACTAAGGATTATACTTTGCTCAGTAGTGAAAATATTGGTGTAGAAACCTAGGAGGAACCAGTGGTTTTCCAATCCAGAGAAGGAACTCTGAGTTCTTTTTGCTATGCATTTACTGCAGCAAATACATTTAATGAAAATAAGCAGCACGTGTTGAGAGTAAATATGGCAGAAACAAAG
The DNA here is from genome assembly GCF_004027225.2 of Strigops habroptila. Taxonomy (NCBI): domain Eukaryota; kingdom Metazoa; phylum Chordata; class Aves; order Psittaciformes; family Psittacidae; genus Strigops; species Strigops habroptila. The sequence continues at coordinate 10,159,250 of NC_044301.2, forward strand.
ACTCGTTTTAGCGTATTAACAGTCTTGAATGTTCAAGAGGGTTTAATCCCTATTAGAAATAACAGCTTCTTCATTTCTCTAGCATATTGAACGTTCACTTCAGGTAAATGGAAATTTTTTTGTTTCTACTTTTGAGAGATATAAGAAGTTTTAGTAAAACAACAGAGCATCTTAAAATAACCTCAACATTAATAATTCTGAAAACCAAAATTTGATTCTTTCAGATAGCTGGATTTTTATTTTTTTTTTAAGATGTAATGAAATTAGTAGGATTTATAAACCATACCTAGATCACTGAATTATGCTGGAGTTTTGTACAGGAAAGTGTCATTTCAGTGTCTTAGGCTGCTTCCTGTTGACTACATACAGATGAGAGTGATATCAGCACACTTGTACTGTTAATTATACTGTCAGTTGATGGTAAAACTGACCCCTCTGTGCCTACACAAAACTGTTTCTTTGCATGTATGATTATTAGCCTTGTAGTTGGCTCTTAAATAATTAATGTTCTTTTTATGATCTGATACCACCATGGTCCATGCTAAGTAGCATATTGTGAAATAACTTAATGTCCTTTCTCCATGTCTTCAAAGTTGTTGATGATAATCTGGAATTTTTTTTTGCTTTTCTAGACTGCAGCAATGAAAGAAATAACGAAAACATCTCCAACGGTGATACAAAAAATATTAGAAGATCCCAATCAAATTAGTGGTAGAGAATCTGCAGGCATATAGCCACTGCTTTCTCTCATTGGAAGGAAGACTTGGGTTTAAAGAAAAATCTCTAATGCTTTTGAAATTTGTAATTTTTCCACATTCTTCTCTTAGTCCACAATAAGCCAGGTGTCCTTCCAAAGAAGTATTGGACTTGTGGTCTATCAGACTTATATAAATGAGAGGAGACTAGAACCCAAGGTCTTTAAAATCTTTTTGCTTCATTTTTGGTAAGTATTCAGAGGAGTAAGATTAAACTCTGTGAATGTGGACAAATCCCACAGTACTAGCCTTAGGTTATTTGAAATCAAGGAGTCCCCTTTTCATTACTAAGAGTACTGTGTAATATATTTACAGATGAGGTGTTACTTTGAAGTTGGGATTGTGTCTTTGATCAAAAGCATACAGCTTCCCTCGTCTCTCAGAATGAGACAGTGGTTTTATCGCACTGGTGTGGGATTTTTTTAATGTTTTGGAGAGCAAAACTGACATTTACATGAGACAGTAATCCTGGGAATGTATGAGATAACACAATTTCAACTACAAGTTGAGAGAGTCTCACAAGCAGACTTTAAATCAAGCAGAAGTAATAGCATGTCATACTTCCTTTGCCTCCCTTACCTGCTGTTAATTAAAGTACTGATAAAGGAGGTCTGTCAACATTAATATGATGAAAAGTAAAACATGTTTAAAATTTTCTAGATGAAAGTACTGTTAATCAGTATTACAGAAAAAAGGTTTTGAGTAAATGCTCTTAATTCAGCATGCTTGTTTAAGAAGTGTAAATATACTACAGCAGAGCTTTCTAATCCACAAAGGGAAAGGGCATGGAGACTGACAATGCAGTATTTATTTGGTTCCTAAGTAGGATAGAGAAGGCACAATACTTTTAAAGGGAAAACCACTTGAGTACTGGCTTGCTTAGTCTTTGTAGTCACTCGGGGCACTAACTTTATCAGCACTGTGTATTCGGATCAGTGACATTATTTTTCTTGTGGTTTTATATTGACTAGCCATATATATGATTTTTTAAATGTAAACATGAATGTGTCTCCTGCAGGGAAAAAAGGGAATCTGGGAGAATAATATGCTGTGTACACACAGCAAGGAAACGCTGCTGAGGCATCTCTGTAAATATTTCTTTTAATAAAGAGTTTCTGGCTTATTGTACAGCATATAGTAAGACTGAAATACTGCAGATGGGCCAAGCATTGCAGCTACTCTTTATGGACGCATAAGTAGCGTTATCTTGGCTAACAGTGGGAATAAGTAGCTCTATTGTTTTATTTTTGTGGCATGTTAATGCAGCATGGACATTTTTTTAAATGACTCTTTGAAGCAACCAAATCTTTACTGAGACCTGTGACTGCAGAGCTATCAAATGTTATAGCACAAACCACACTGTAACACAAAGATTGACTTATCCAAGCATTATGTCTTTTTCAATATGCGTTGTAATTGTTCAGTGTCCATGAAAGACTTGCTTACCTACAAAAAAGGTATTAGGAAGCTATTATTTACTCTGTTTACATCAAGTCTCTTAATGTCACCTAGCAGGTCTAAATATGCAAAACTAGTGCTGTGTGATTAGCTAGATGTTTGTTGATAAACCATAATACTCAAGAACACTTGTTGCCATCAGGAAACAGTGGTTTGGACATCTGCATTATAGCAACTGTGTTCCCCCTTCAAGGAAATTAAGTGCTGCTGTTGGGAGCTAAATGAGAACGTCAACTCAGCCCATGTCATAACCAGCTTTGAGGTTTGTTTGGCCAAAGCTCAGGTTCCCATGTGGGCTTGCCTCCTCTCCAGAGTCTAGCCTGGAGAGAAAAAGGGACAAATAATTATGACCCATTCATATTTCTGTGTGGTTTAATTCTTTTTAACTAGGAGAAAACAAACACATTTTATTTTTAATATAACTTTTTATGATTTAGTATTTTTAAAATACTGAAACCAAAATGGCAGAAGTCTGATGCCTAACCAATCAAATGGCTGTTTTTTGAAAAAGGCAAACTAGTATGTAATATTAGTAATATTAGTTTGAAAAGTGCAGGCAAATAAGGTCCAGCTACTTAAATTTCTGGAGAAAAAGGGGCTATAGCTGTGCAACAAGTGCATGGATCCTGTTCTTCCAGTTACTGTATTGTGCTGGGCAGGATTCCACAAAACAGATTTGTGCTGGTGAAATTCTTTCAACAGAACTGGACTATCTATCTTGCTTTCCACAGCAATGACTGAGCATTTTGTAACATGAAGCTGCATAACTGAGATTTCCTGCATTACATAATTCTTACCCTTAAAACAAAATTAGACAAAAGAACTTAAAGAACTTGAGTAAGGAAAGGAACTATAAATTATTTTGACAGGTAACCTCTGTCATTCAAATAGCATTTGAGCAATCTGCAAATCAAACTTCTAACTCAACTTTGCACGTTGTGCATTATCTTTACAATATGAAGTGATACAATCTTCTCTTTTTTATATGTATATACTTAAATACAATTATGAACACTTAAAATACTCAGTGTTCCATGTACCTTTTTAACAACTTTGTGGGCTTCCATGATGAGTCTGACTTGAAATGGGGTTGTCTGTCTGGAGCTGGGAAGCACAGCTGTGAAAGAGGGTAGTTTTGGCTAACCAGAGCTATCAGAGAGAGCATAGAGAACATCATAGCCTGATTTGAGATGTAACAGCAATACTTTTGGGGTTTTTATTCTGGACATTCTCCCTTGTGCTGACCTATTATTGTTTCCAGCAGCCTTCCTTAGAGTATTTCTACCTCAAACTCTTAATCTTCTTCCCAGGATCATCTCCCTCTCTTCCCAATGATTTAAGTTTTCGCTTTTTGAATTCTTTTTCTCTGTTATAAGAACTCCCATATGAATAATGAAAATAAAGAAAAAGTAAGGTTTTTTTTCCCCGTATCTGATTGGCAGCACTTTTAGTTTTTAGCATTTTCCTCTCCTTCACTTGCCCTTTAAATTTTGGAATGATAACTACCTGTTGGTCTGGGTCTCTACTGTACCTAGCATAAGGGAGTACTGATTCTTGTTAATCTGTAATGATATTATTATATTTTAATTTAGTTTTAATGGGAGTTTCATCATCTTGAATTCAGAACTGAATAGGAAGAAGTATAATTACTCCCAAGTGTAACTGGAAATAAATAACAAAGAAAAAAACTTCATTATTGTTTATGTTTTTCTAGATAATTCAAAATAATAAATTGTTCTTCCATCCTACATCATAGCCTTCCCTTGAGGTAAATAGGAAATTAAATGAGGTATTAATAATGTAAAAAAATCAAGATGCAATTAAAAAGCCTGGGAGCATAAGGGCTCAGAAATACCAGAGTGCTTTTGGACCTTCAGTTTGTACTTTATAAGCAGAACACACAAACTTTCACTCCAGAGTTGTAGTCACCTCTGCAATGTTCTCATAAGAGTTCACAGCTAAGAGAAATAGCTTTTGGTATTTTCCTTTTCCACATCAATCCCCTCTGTTTTTGTTTCTCTTCAAATGATGATTTCTTTATGCTTCTGGTGCCCTGAGAAGTGTAGAAATGCAAGACACGAAAAGAAAGCCTTGGAAGTACTTTAACAAAGCAGCTTTGGTGTCACAAACTCCTGCCCAAATGTATGGGAATATATACAGTGAAAATACTATCTTTGCATTAATAATGCTATCAATCAACTGAATAGCATAATGCTTTATAACTTTATAACCTTCTTCCAAAATTAATTCTGCATTCTATAAAAATTAAATCAGTCTATGTTTGTAACAATTCAGTGGAGTCATATATGCCAGATTATTTCTTATTTTAACCAGTGTAATTTCTCATGTAAATTATAATGAAATTTCTCTCAACCTTCTGTTGGTCTTAAAATGAAAATCATCTAAGGTCTGTCAGAACTGCACAATGGTGTGTATGTCCATCCATCTCTAGATAATATTTTTTAAAAGACAACCCAAATACATGCACTTCAAATGTCAATTAACCCCTTGTTTGAAATTAACAGTGCAAAGTCCTGTAACTGTTTAAAGAATGCACATTTGAAGGACACTATGAGCTGTGCATCTCTGATGAAGACTGGTTATGTCTGTTCTATTTGTCATGCTTGAAGTAGGATATATAGAGTAATTTCTAAAATGTGAAAGGTTTTGGAAAAGAAACACAATGCACTTACATGCAACATGATTATATTGATTTTGTGTAATTTCTAGCAAGTGCATTGTTACAAGGTGCATGCTGGAGAATGCTGGTGACCTACGCACATCTTGAAAATTAGTACAAGGTAAATTAGCAGAGAGTCACTGAATTTGCCAAGGGCATTCTTTTTGAAGTATTTAGAGAATTAATAAAAGGTGTTCAGTGTAGATGCTGTATGAATAACATGTAAAGTCAGCATTGTTCAGTTAAAAATCTGGCTGTCAAAGACATGCACTCTGTTCATGTCTATAGACAGTCTTAAAAATTGCTGGGTTTATAAACAAAATAAAGCTTACTTGCTATTTAAATCCATTGCTTCATTTGATTTTTATTTCAGCATCCTGAAGGTTTAAGAACTAGTGTTTTGGCCCTCAGGCATTTCCCTTGCCTGCTTAGGAGTGCCTACAGCCAATACTGACTTGGTTACAAATGTGAAAGCACTGTTTGAATTAATACCACAGATGCTCTTATTTCTGAGGAATGAGAAGCAATTCTATGGCCAATTCTCATGATGCTGATTTTTAAAACAGATCAAATATGGAAGCAGCAGGGGGAAAAATCAAAGATGTCTTTCCTATTTAATACAGGCTTTTGGATGAAATATAGCCATCCAGAATTAGATTTCAGAAGCATTATCCCTTTTCTTTGCAGAATGAAACATTATAGACTTATGATACCAGGGGAAAAAGCTGGCTCTCCTAGTGTATGCTCTGTTATATAAAGTACTCAAACAGCTGATTAATCTATGGGAGTTGTTAATCATTTGACTCTGGATATTTTGTTCAAATGGATTTTTTCAGTGATTCATGAAGTCCTTATCAGAATTCAAAAAGCACTTCACAAATCAACTAGCTTAAAAAAAAAAAAAAATAGCAGTAATGAGCTCATTTCCATAGAAATAGGACTAAGCTCACTGGTGGGTCAAACTGTTTTCTGCACTTCCCCTTTCCAGTATTTTCCTCAGTTCTTCTCCATTTATTTTATGCATCATTATCTTCCATTTTCTGTATATCTAAACCATGCCATTTGGCTTTTTGTTCTCTAACCAGCAACTGCCACTTAAAGGTATCTCAAAATGGTAATAAAAAATTGTCATCCATATTTCACTCAAGAAAGTTTAAAATTCATTGTCATATTGAAAGCCATTATTCATGGCAGGGGGTTGGAACTAGATGATCTTAAGGTCCTTTCCAACCCTAACTATTCTATGATTTTATGACAGTTTCCTCAATAGATTACAAATCATAATTTGAAGTAGCATCGAGCAAGAATTTGTAATGCATAAGCCTCTCCATTCCTGCTGGATTAGTAATGTGTTTTAATGATATTGCATTTGTATTTTCAGTTTTCTTTCATGAGACATCAAAGAAGCAACAGAATGTGTCTTTCATATTCCGGACATACCACAATACTTTGGTGTTTTCCATTCCTTCAGATTCACTGCCAACCATATATAATGAAACAGAGAAGCTGTTCTTGGTAGCTCTACATCGTACAATAGAAAACCTTGTGATCCTGGGAAACGAAGGAGTTCAAATAGGAAAATAATATTATTGAAATCCCTTACATGAAAGAAGAAAAATCTTTTCAGGAAGTCTGCCATTGGACAGGTATGCTTTTTTCCTAAGTTGCATCAGGTGAGTCCACATCCAAATCTGAGGATGAAAGACCCGGTCTGCATACATTAGAGTTGTCTCCTAGGACAGAGTTGTTGGGTTACACTGGGTGATTAAAGGGAGAAGCAAGCTGTATCTCTGCTGAAACTTGTGCTTGTCTCCATTCCGGAACAGGTGGGAATTGTATGCCAAAACAAGTGTCTTCACAGAGGAAAACAAAAACTTGTTCTGAAAATAAACTTTCTACCAAAGATGGTGGAAGTGTGACCAGAAATACTCATAGAGCAGACGCACCATGGAGTAGGAACAGGACAGTAATACATGCAAGGTTCATCTCCTTTTCAGGAGGCCTAGTATTTTCTAAGTGAATATTACAAGTGGCATAGTGTAAGGCAGACACTGCTTCCCTTCAGGAAAAAGAAATGGTCTCATAGTCATTCCTTTTTCTCATTTTTACCATACATAAGCATACATCAAATGAAAATTTGGTCTACTGTCTTCTGTATCACATTTTCCATGAGAGCAACACTACTGGGACCAATAATATGCATATTTTAACACTAGGCAAAAGTGCAAATGGCTTTAAAAAGCAATTAGACAAAACCACAGAGTGTAAGGTCATTAGTGACTATTAGACAAAATGGACAGAGTAAAGCAATAGGTTTAATCCTCTCTAACTAGTGATTGCTGGAAGCTGCCTTCTCTGGAAATATGTCAGAGCAGGGTCATGCTGTATGAGCCCCATTTCTTGCAGTCTTCCTTGATCTATCTGTGGTGAAGTGCTGCTGGAGAAAGGAGGACAGCTAGACAATGCTGGAGCAGCAGACCTTTTGCATGTAGGAAGAGAGATACACCAAAGCCCCCCCTTCCTCACTGTGTCATGAAACATGGTAAAATCATGATTCCAAAATCCCCCAGGAAATGTAGTATTTTTAGAGTATTTGTACTAAAGGGCATAATAAAGCTAGCTGGTAGCTTGCATTATGTAATGTGAAAGCAGGTAAACCTTTGCTGCAAAAGAGTAAGAAATCTTACAACATAAATTAGATAGCATGCTCTTGCCTCTTATTTCTACAAGAGACAACTCTGCTCTCTTTCTCATGATAAGTGGTGCCTTGTTTTGTGAGCAATAGTATTGAAAGCCAAGGTGGTGCATATGTAATGGATTGAAAATGAACACATACAACAGTGAAATATACTACAGATTACGGAGATTCTTATGATGTCTTTAAGATCTCTTAAGGGGAGATGATAGTAAAGAATATGCATTAGTCTTTATGTGAGGGAGATTTTTGTCTTTTAGAATGTGCAATCAAGAGTGTACAGGATGTAAGCTAATGGGATAGTGCCAACAAAATCCAAGCAAAATTATTAGTTTTATTCTTGTTTTATTCTATTTTGCTTCTTGAGGGAAATTTTGGCAGGATGAGAGTAATCATACAGACTTCCTATAGTTCCTCCAGGCTCCTCCCTGCTACAAATCACCCTGGGCTTTATAAAAGAAATCAGGAACTCTCCTGTTAAAACTTGTCTGTGACTAGTTTTCTGGTTAATTGTCAGCTGATTTTTCTTACACTAATCTGTAATGCCATACTTCTGTGGAGGAATTAATGAGGATGCCTTACTGAGCACAGATGAGGGAAAGTTTCCTTAGTAACAGGAATAACATGGAATACTGAAAAACTCTCTCATGGCTCTCCTTTCTGTACAACAAAAAAGGGCTTTTTTTCTACTTATTTGTTTTGTACAGTATAAAGACTCAGACACACAACCTGAAATTTTCTACCTACTTTCAATTTTTCAAGCAAATCAAGTTAAAATACTAATAATCCTTCAGGCATCATTCAAGTAGTTCTCTTAGTATGCCCAATTCCTTCATTAATTTTGCAAAAACCTATTAGCATATAGCAAATGTGTATACTTAATAACTGAGATAATACTTCACACCTCTGTAGCACTTCTCTAGCCATGCTTTACTAACCTGGAGGACTTTAAGGCCAGATCTTAAATGTGATTTCAATAATCCATCAGTTATCTGCTATCTCCCTTGTGAGAGACAGCAAAATACTGATTCCAGTGGTGCAATATAAGATTAGGAAAAAACCACAATAAAGCTTTGAAAGAGTTAAGAGAGTCCAACCTTATGATTCCTACCACTGTGCTTTAATGACTAACTAATGTTCCCTGCAAGGCAAGCCTGGGTAATTAATGCAATGTAGGAAATAAGAGAATATTGTTAAAAGCCTATGCCTGAGTGGTAAGACATCACCTGGCTGTTGTCCTGCAGCGGTAGCTCACCTTGAAACTCTGGCTCAGTCCCCCCTGTTACCACTCCATTACTTAGCCATCTGCTATCATGGCAAGGGACAAACACTGAACTACAAGAAGCCTTGTGGGGCAATAAATCTATGTGCTGGCAATAACTAGCAGCCACAACATCCTGGCTCCTTTCATAACTGACTCCAGCTCCACCTTTAAAGTACAGTATTTGGAGGGTTTGGTTTCAGTTTTCCAGTTGGGTATGACTGCCCCCTATGAATAAGACTCAGCCTGTGATTTGCTAAGACTGAGTATGCATAAGATTTTATTTTCTACAATAGCTCCTCCATCATTTCAGTATTCCCTGTCTCTGCTTATTTTAGTTTGAATTCATCTTTCCAGAATGTGGGGTTAAAGTGCATTAGAACTCCAGTACAAAAAAAAAAAAAAATTTTTTTACATCCTCAAAAAAGTAACTTTTGCTTCCTTCTTAAATGGGAGTTCGCCAGAAACTTCTACATATCTAGCATGAGAACTACTGGAAAGAAAGGCTTGATATTAGGTCCAGTGAAATTAGTATTTTTCTATCCCTTGTAAAGGAGTTTTGGTCTCAAAATCTTGTTGTTTTTTACTTATATCCTGCTTTTTGCTAGTATAGGCAACATAACAATATATTAAGGGAAGAAAGCAGATTCCGAATACAAAAACAACAGTTAAAACACCATAAGCTTACCTAGCTCTGTAGCTCATCTATACCTATCAATGATTCCCCAGCCTATGCAGTACTTTGCTTAGGCTGAGCAGATTTCCACCTCTTTCAATCTATTTATTGTATATACCACAATGCTATCACTACCTTATGAGTGACCACTAGTTTATGATTACGTAATGGCCAAGTTTATTTGCTTCAGCTGTGCTGAGCCCCTGTCAGAGTCAGAGGAACTGCTTGTGTCACAGCTTTTGTGAACAAGGTGCCATCAGGATTTGGCTGTTATCCCTACCACAAAACTGCAGCAACAAGGATGGTTGGGGATGTGTCTTCTCTATAAATGCAGGCTTTCAGACAAAGAGGGAGTCTTCACTGGCTACCAGCACTTTGCTATTTTATGTACATGTGTGTTCTAGGGATCGAAGGATTCCAGGTGAAGAACGCAAGCCACACACACACACACACACAAACTGATAAAAAGTTTATTACAAGATCTAAAATAGTTATAAAAATCCAGAGATATAACAGGCTAGAGAGAGATAACTAAAGGCTACCAAATATAGGTTAGGCACAGATTCTTACCGACCCACACACTTGTCCAATGGCCAAGAGGCCAGCTCCGAGGTGCATCGTGAAGAAACGGGGTGGCAGGCAGTACTTTAGCAGGTGTCCCCGCAGAGGTAACGTCGACCTTGGTGGTAGTTGGATCTGCCTCCTCATCTCTCCCGAACCCTGGGCTTTTATCTCTTCAAAAGTGCAGACTCATCCTGACTCGGGGGTCAGCCTGCGCCAGGAGGAGTGGCCTTGTTGGCTCTTTGCTGCACACACTCATTTTAAATGATCGGGGTGGTCCACGACGAACCAATTCCACGTTGTTAGACCCGTCCAACACAATGTGCTGTTTAGGACGTGCTTCCTGTAAGTAACCAGATGCATATACAACACCTCATTATTATTTGACTAGTGTGCTGAAGAGAAGAGGATGTGTTAGCTAGAGTCTGTCTCTCTAACTGGAAACTCACAATTATGGCAGTGAAATATCACAGGTTAAGGGTAGATTAAGGTATTTGGCAATTTGTACCAAGTCTGGCCAAAATAAAATGCAACCTACCCCAAATTTTGCAATTTCCTTGCAAAATACTTTAGTTTGTAAATGTAATAAAAGCAGCGGGATGTACCGGTGTGATTTGCACACTCCTGTGGATGGTATCTGGGTGGTTTGCTGTGCTCCTGCTCCAGCTCTGAGCTCCTCTGGAGGAAACTTTTCTTGCTGTGGCAGCTAGGACTGTTGTGGCAGAGCCTGAGGAGCTGAGGGCATGGCAGGGCCCACACAACCCCAATGTGGATGCCAGGCTGCTACACAGCCCCAGCCAGACTTTGCTTTGAGACACAGCTACTGTGGGTGTGCCAGCAATCCAAACACTGTTGCTTTTTGTATTAAACACCTTGTTTTGGTCAGTCTGAAATCCCCCTTTAACATTTGTTTTCCCGTAGCAAGAAAGCTGAGACCTTACCTTAACCTTACCCCACCCTCCTGATTGTACCTCTGATTGTCTGTCTGTCTATGTGTCTATCTAAACAGCTGGGCAAGCTCAAGACTCTCCCAACGGCCAGGAAGCCTAGTTGCTTTCACGTGTGGTGGTTCAGCAGCCCCTGCCTTTCCCCAGGGCGCTGCTGCCTCAGTGTGCAGCGGTGCCCTGGTGCAGGCCCAGCGCCAGGCCAGGCCAGGACTCCCCTCCCCAGAGCGCACCTGCAGCACTGAGGTGGCTCTGCAAAGGTGTTAAAATTATATCTGACCATACCTGAAGTTGGAACGGAAACAAAACATCTTCCTGTGGGTGGTGTGGTCCTAAATCAGCTCAGGTGTTAATGTGGGTGAATAACAGCCACGGCAGGAGGGGCATGCCTGTGAAGCCTTTAGTCCTCAAGGACACATGAGGGGATTGAGCAAGCCAGGATTTTTCTCTGGTTTATAATGTCTGTTGCAGTTCCACACATATGGACACTGTCAGTCAATCAGCATGGTACAATAGAATCATAGAATCATAGAATCGTAAGGGTTGGAAAGGACGTTAAGATCATCTAGTTCCAACCCCCCTGCCATGGGCAGGGACACCTTGCCCTAAACCACGTGGCTCAAGGCTCTGTCCAACCTGGCCTTGAACACCACCAGGGATGGAGCATCCACAACCTCCCTGGGCAACCCATTCCAGTGCTTCACCACCCTCACTGTAAAGAACTTCCTTATATCTAATCTAAACTTCCCCTGTTTAAGTTTGAACCCATTACCCCTTGTCCTACCACTACAGTCCCTAAGGAAGAGTCCCTCCCCAGCATCCTTGTAGACCCCCTTCAGATACTGGAAGGCTGCTATGAGGTCACCACGCAGCCTTCTCTTCTCCAGGCTGAACAGCCCCAACTCTCTCAGCCTGTCTTCATACGGGAGGTGCTCCAGCCCTCTTATCATCCTCGTGGCCCTCCTCTGGACTCGCTCCAACAGCTCCATGTCCTTTTTATGTTGAGGACACCAGAACTGTACACAGTACTCCAAGTGAGGTCTCACGAGAGCAGAGCAGAGGGGCAGGATCACCTCCTTTGACCTGCTGGTCACGTTTCTTTTGATGCAGCCCAGGATATGGTTGGCTTTCTGGGCTGCAAGCGCACACTGCCGGCTCATGTTAAGCTTCTCATCAACCAACACCCCCAAGTCCTTCTCTGCAGGGCTGCTCTGAATCTCTTCTCTGCCCAACCTGTAGCAGTGCCTGGGATTGCCCTGACCCAGGTGTAGGACCTTACACTTGGCTTGGTTAAACTTCATAAGGTTGGCATTGGCCCACCTCTGAAGCATGTCAAGGTCCCTCTGGATGGCATCCCTTCCCTCCAGCGTATCAACCGAACCACACAGCTTGGTGTCATTGGCAAACTTGCTGAGGGTGCACTCAATCCCACTGTCCATGTCGCCGACAAAGATGTTGAACAGGACCGGTCCCAACACCGATCCCTGAGGGACACCACTCGTTACAGGTTTCCAACTGGACATCGAGCCATTTACCACAACTCTTTGCGTGCGGCCATCGAGCCAGTTTTTTATCCACCGAGTGGTCCATCTATCAAATTGATGTCTCTCCAATTTAGAGACAAGGATGTCGTGCGGGACAGTGTCGAATGCTTTGCACAAGTCCAGGTAGATGACATCAACTGCTCTGCCGCTTTCCATCAGTTCCGTGGCTCCATCATAGAAGGCCACCAAATTGGTCAGGCAGGATTTCCCCTTAAATAGCCCAGAAGCTGTTTTTATTTTCCTCTCTGCTGTGTGTACTGGAGAGGAGGATAGACTCTTGTCGTGGTTTAAGCCCAGCTGGTAACTCAGAACCACACAGCCGCTCACTCACTCCCCCCCTTTCTTCCTCCCCCTGCTCCCAGAGGGATGGGGAGGAGAATCGAAAGAATGGAACTCCCACGGGTTGAGATAAGAGCAGTCCAGTAATTAAGGTAAAATACAAAACTACTACGGCTACCACCAATAATAATAATGATAAGGAAAATAACAAGGGGAGAGAATACAATTGCTCATCACCCGCTGACCAATACCCAGCCGAACCTGAGCAGCGATCTGGGCCTTCCAGGTAACTGCACACAGTTTATACACTGGGCATGACGTGCTGTGGTATGGAATACCCCTTTGGATAGTTTGGGTCAGGTGTCCTGTCTCTGCTTCCTCTGGGCGTCCTCCCTGGCAGAGCGTGAGACTGAAAAGTCCTTGATCGGAGTAAACATTACTTAGCAACAACTGAAAATGTCACTTTGTTATCATCAGCACTGTTCTCAGGATAAAGTTGAAAACACAGCACTGCACCAGCTACCAAGAAGGAAAAAAATGACTGCTATAGCTGAACCCAGGACAGTATCCACCCCTTATTCCATACCATTCATGTCATGTTCAAATCCCACATTTTTCAACACACCATCACTTTTGTCTCATATATATATACACACACACAGAGATATCATTCCTTAGTCCATGGACCATCCCTATAAAGTTCGCTGAATTCATTCAGTCCATGATGTCAGGCTCCATCTCTTGTAACAGTCTTGCAGGGCAGGATGGACGGTGTGTGGAGTTGGGTTGTTGCCTGCTGACGACACCGCTGAACTCGTCTGGTCACTGCTGAGATCGTCTGGTTTACTCAGAATTCATTCTTTGTTGGGGTGATGATCGGAGGGCAGTAAGGGTCAGTCGATGGTGACCTGAGGAGACTTATGCTGTTGCTGCCAGCTTTCCCATTACTTTATTCTCCACTGATGAGCATGAGAGCACATATCTTCATTTCAAAGCCCAGACTGGTGGAGATGGGCATCAAGATGGTGGGCTATAAAAGTGTTATAGAGCAGGCAACAGCATAGAATTGAGTTCACTGGCGGTTTTCCCCCACAATTAAATCCCCTTGAGGTACACATCGGACTTCCCCATCTTCCCGCATTACCTGCCAAGTATATCCAGGTCCCTGAGCAAAAGCAACCCCACGAGTGGGTTTGCCTTTACCTGAAGCAGGAATAATCCAGACTGTCTTCCCCAACAAATTCTTTATGTGGGGAACTTTATCCCCCTCTACAGGACGTAAAAGTTCTGATTGGGCTGGGCCAGCCCTGTTGGCAGATCCCCTACTGTTGACCAATCAGGTGGCTTTTGGTAAATGTGTATCCCAGTGCTTGAAAGTCTCACCACCCATTGCTCTCAGTGTAGTTTTTAACAGCCCATTGTACCATTCGATTTTCCCAGAGACTGGTGCATGGTAGGGGATGTGATATACCCACTCAATGCCATGCTCGTTGGCCCAAGTGTCTATGAGGTTGTTCCGGAAATGAGTCCCATTGTCTGACTCAATTCTCTCTGGGGTGCCGTGTCACCACAAGACTTGTTTCTCAAGTCCCAGGATAGTGTTCCGGGCAGTGGCATGGGGCACAGCGTATGTTTCCAGCCAGCCGGTGGTTCCATCCACCATGGTAAGCACATAGTGCTTGCCTTGGCAGGTCGGTGGGAGTGTGATATAGTCAATCTGCCAGGCCTCCCCATACTTGTACTTCAGCCATCGTCCTCCATACCAGAGAGGCTTTAACCACTTGGCTTGCTTAATTGCAGCACATGTTTCACATTCGTGAATAACCTGGGCAATAGTGTCCATCATTAAGTCCACCCCTCCATCACGAGCCCATCTATATGTTGCATCTCTGCCTTGATGGCCTGAGGTGTCATGGGCCCACCGGGCTAAAAATAGTTCACCCTTATGTTGCCTATCTAAGTCCATCTGAGCCACTTCAAACTTAGCAGCTTTATCCACTTGCTGGTTGTTCTGGTATTCCTCAGTGGCCTGACTCTTGGGTACATGAGCATCTACGTGGCGTACCTTCACCACCAGGTTCTGCACCCGAGCAGCGATATCTTGCCACAATGCAGCAGCCAGATGGGTTTACCTCTGCGTTGCCAGTTGCTCTGCTTCCATTGCTGCAACCACCCCCACAGGGCATTTGCCACCATCCATGAGTCAGTATAGAGATAAAGTACTGGCCATTTTTCTCGTTCAGCAATGTCCAAGGCCAGCTGGATGGCTTTCACCTCTGCAAACTGACTCCATTCACCCTCTCCTTCAGCAGTTTCTGCAACTTGTTGCAGGGGACTCCACACAGCTGCCTTCCATCTCCGATGCTTTCCCACAATACAGCAGGACCCATCAGTAAACAAGGCATATTGCTTTTCACTCTCTGACAGTTCATTATATGGTGGGGCCTCTTCAGCACACATCACCTTTGAACAAATTAAATGAGAAATAGTTCATGCAGGAGCCCTTGGACCAGTCCGGGCCGGGTCAGATGTGAAAAATGTGCTCTATACCTCAGCTGGGGAGAATGGTCCTACCTGGAGCCTCTGGCAGAAAGCTCCAGGGGAGACTCGAGGTCGACCCCTCGGCTTTTGGAGTCGGGGATATAAAGCATCTGAGGCCACTTACACTCCCACTGCAAAAGAGGTACTGGCAGCCTATGAAGGGGTTCGAGCTGCTTCGGAAGTGATTGGAACTGAAGCACATCTCCTCCTGGCACCTCGGTTGCCTGTGCTGGGCTGGATGTTCAAAGGCAGGGTCTCCTCTACACATCATGCAACTGATGCTACATGGAGTAAGTGGGCTGCACTAATTACACAACGAGCTCAAATAGGAAATCCCAGTCGTCCAGGAATTCTAGAAGTCATCATGGACTGGCCAGAATGCAAAGGTGCAATTCTGATCTGTTATTCACAGATGTGGTTCTGAGTTACCGGCTTGGCTTAAACCCCAAGATGACCTGAATATTTTTCTGGCCTTATTTTAGTTATTAATTCCTTGACTTCTCTTGAAGTGGGTTGAAATTAACATTTATTCTCAAGAACTTGTTCCTTAGGCTTGGAGATAAACGGAGATACCTGGCCTATCACCACTGTGAACAGAAGGTCAGAATCTTACTTAACACTTTTTTTTAGAAACGTGAGGAAATGGGCTTTTTGAGGGGGTGCTGGTGCTTCGTAGAGCATATACTAAGAGTTTGGGTTTATTTGGGTTTTTTTTTTTTGGGTTTTGGTTTTTTGGGTTTTTTTGAGGGGAGAAAGCATTTTACATCTTGAGTTGTTGAGAAGTTTCATTTTGGCATTGGTGTCTGTGTGAAAGTTCAGGATTTACCAAAAAGAAAAAAAAGGGGGGGAAAACCCAAACATTGTCTTTTAGACATGTGTTGGAAAACCACCTTTCAAGGAAAACAGTCTTCCCTGCCTAGTTCCGAAGTGATCACAGCCTCTGTAAGAACAGAGGGTAAAAGGAAGGTCTTTGCTTGGATCTAGCGAATGTCATGTCCCACTTCGACTTGTGGCATTCTGAATCACCTACCCAGTCCTTTGGACAGTTTCCAAGTGTATCAACAATGGAAATTAAGTTTTTGAAAGAATAGCTTCAAAGTCTTTGCTAGTAGACATCATGTATCATTCCATCTCTGCCCTGCTCTAATTGATTTAGAAGTGTTAGGTGTTTAGTGAGTGTGAGGTTTATCCTTTATTGAAATCAATCTTTCTGTGAGCGTGCTGACTCCCTGGTAGTCAGCTAAACTGTTTCCAAACCTTGAATGGGTCCAGGCTGAACTAGCCCCTCGTTGATCACATAACACAGCAACAGCCCCGACTTATTGCTGTTATAGATTGACCTCATCTAACTTGCAGATGCCAATCCATTAGAGAAAATACCACTCACCTCTGACAACAAATACATGTAATCCCTGCACTAGGGGGAACAGACTAGAGAAACAGTGAAGCATTTTCCCATGGGATTTGTTTCACAGTCTGGAGCACAAATATTTTGAATGTCCTTTAATGAACAGTTGTAATTAATATGGATATGGATATGTTTTAATAATAGCCATATCTCATAAAAACACCTCTCTGATATTCTTCTACAGCTTGTAGAGTAATTAATGTAGTTTAGTGTACTTGGTCTGTTATGCATTAAAAAAACAAACTGTGGAATATCATCTTTTCTACTCTATTTTACAGGATACTTGTAGATTGAATGAAACCTGTCTGATGTTGGGAAAACTGCCATATTAACTGCAATTTATGGTTACACAAGCAACTTGTATGTTTTAGATCCCTTGTTTGTCAACCCTAAAAGTAAACAAAAGCTGTGCTGTGTTGCATAAATGTGATTGTGACCTCTAAGAAAATGTCCTGAATTTTCAGAGCTCTCTGAACTTGTATATTGCAATCGGCTCATGGCCCTGAGAAACTAAATCACTTTTTCCTTGTGTTTTGGGTACAGTTATAGTGAAGGCATACATCTCTTGTCAGAGTGTGCAGCAGGTGACTGTGCCACTGTGCTACAGTACATGCATTTTTAGTACAGGCTTAATAGCTCTATGGTCAGTGTCTGTCACTTCATTAATTTTGGTAAGCACTTTTAAAAAGTAGTGTAATTGGAGGAGAAAGGGAAATAAGAGAAAGGTCCCTGCATAACATCACTCTGGTATTATGCAGAACAAGAACTATATTCCAGTAATAAACTAATGGTTCTGAAAGGATTAAGGGCAAATCACTCTTTTGTGGTGTGTTCCCCCCCACACACTTTTTTTTGTTTTCCTTTTTATTAAAAAATAAACAACATAGAAATCCTCTATGTACTACAGAAATATCACTGAAGACATTTTTCTGGAGCTGCATTTTTAGTTAATATGCTGATGTAGGGTTCCCTTGTTTCATCAGTATGCTCCCTTCCATGTTGGCTACGTTTCACTTTTGTCTGAAACTGTGAAATACCCTTGGCAGTTACTACGGGGTAGGTGGTGGTTGTTTCTTGTGCATCCCCAATAATCAAGTTCCACTTCAGTGCTCTTACATTCTGTGGGATGATTATGCTTTCCCATGTTATTTTTAGGTTGCGTAACCTTTTTGTTTCCTTCATGCTGGTTTATCAGGTAGTGATTGGTTTCAATTAGACCACAATACACTTATCCATTTTCCATATACTAGCTTTAATTAATTTATTTTTATCAAGTTATTGGATCTTTTCTGTACTACTACTGCAGCAGACTTCTGTATTTCCAGGTGGTCCATTTGCTAGCAGAAAAGAAATAAAAAGTAGCGTACTTTTGAAGTAATGGAATTATTTCCATATAAGGAGAAATTATTAAAACCAGCAACTATATCCTGTCATTCACTTTGAGGAGTGTTATAACAGCAGTAAATACTGAATCATTTTTTGTAAGGCGTATCCTTACTATTTCTTTATTATAGCCTGCCTTTTCTATCTAGACAGCTGCATGAGAAGCAACCCTGCATGCCTATGAGTTTACATGAAATTATATTCCTTGTGTATGTTTTTTTGTTGTTTGTTGTTTTTTTGATGTCACTAATGTACCAGCTACACCTGGATTAAGAAATTTGAGCTAAAAATGTAGAAACATACATAAAATGTACTGCAGACATCCTAACATCACTGCCTAATTTCACATGCTCAAGCCAAGGCCTAGGGTTTGGGATTTTTTTCTTTCTAATTGTTATTTGTGCTCCTTTACCTGAAATAATAGACTTTGAATTCCTTTATCACATTTACAAATCTACTTTGCATGCCCATCCTGGGGTTTCATTTTCTCCCTACAATATGGACAGCTCATTACTCAGGTTATCAGGGAAAAAGCTTCCTCCATCCTGTGATTCTAGCGGTTCTGTCTTACAAATGTTTCTTTTGGTATTTTAGTGGTATTTCTAAAATTGAATGTGCAGGTGTAGATTACTGATACTACATTTAAAAATTCCAACCTTTTCAAATGGATGAGGATTTATATTGTAATGGATTTGTAACTTTTTTTAATTAAACCTCATATTTGGAGAAAGTGGTAAAGTATCATTCTCATCGATATAGCTTAGCTAGTGAGGACAACACAAAGCACTTTTACAGTAGAAATGACTGCTAGTCAGCAATGAAGTATTTATGATATACTGTTGGCAGACACCACTGAGCAGATGCAGATGTAATTGTGAGGCTTGAACTGTACCTATAATTCATTACAAGATGCATTTTGGTGTTACATTTTTTGAAATATTAAGTCCTTGTCTATGTATGGAGCCTGTCAACTCAAAGCATCCACCTGATTTGGACCCTGGCCTGAAGGGAAGCCCTGTGTTGGAATGCAGTAGGATTTCTCATGCCCAGTGCTAGCACATGGGGACCTGGTGGTGTTCTCAGCCCAGGAGGGGATATGAACTAGATATTTTTATCAGAGATAATACAATTAATTAGCTGGGAAATGCAGGAGCAATAGAGGGTAAATTTGTACAAGAGATTTAACTCAAGTCAGGATTATAAAAGCAGAAATTACATCTTTATGTAGTGATTCCTATTGAATGTTCTTATGCGGAAAGACTTATGCAGAGATTTATTTTAACAGTAGTCCCATTGTGGTCACAGTGGATCTAATGCTGACTTATCTAGTACTTGATTTGGGCTGGTTTCATGGATTTAATTCTGTCTAACCTCCCACATTAGGAGTCCACTTGCTTTGTGAAGATGGTATAAACAACTAAGGTTGGTGAGTAGCTCCCATGGGTTGAACTGCCTCTTAGAGATGACAGTTCCTCTAAGTTAGCTCTGTAGAGAGCCCAGGGTGACAGGCTTCTAACTTAGGCTCCAAACACTTCAGAAACTATGAGTGTGACTCTCAATTGCGGCAAGACTGCAGGGCAAAACCAGATGTAAAGTGTAGTCAGAGAGCAGGACGTGCTGGCCACAGGAGAAAGTGCTAAGTTTGGCCTCTCAGTATTTCTCATGCTGGTTTTCCCAGCTGAAAAAAAAGCACCTTTTATTTTACAGCAAATATTTCAAGCAAATTACATCAATCCCCATCTGAGACTGCCCTGGAGCATAAGAATAACATAAGGGAAATGTTTGGCCAGCATCTTTCATGCTGAAATAAACAGTATCTAAACAAATATTTATGTATTGTTTCTGAAGGCAGACTGCTAGACAAGTACTGTTATTAGAGTGTTAGAACAGGAGTAAAGCAGACTGCTATCTGGGTCTCCTCATTACAGGCAGTAGATGAACTAAGTGTAAGAGCTGCTCCTCTTCCAGGAGCATTCACAGTCCAGGGCTTGTTCACTCTGGTGTAAACCTTTTTTTGCAGTGAGGTCACTGAAAATATCTGGCTGACCTGCCAGCCTGGTTCTAAGTAGTTCAAGCTTGTGTCCATTGAATCTGAAACAGTTATTATGCCTTTTAAAACAAGAATTAAAAAAAAAAAAAAAAAATTGATAATTTTTGTCTTTTACAAGCATTTATAGACATTTTTAGGAAAGCTGGCCATGAAAATATATTCCATATTTGCACAATGAAGAGGATGCTTCTTTTTAAAAAATGTTTTCTGTGAACAGCTTAAAAAATTTAAATCACTTTTGCAATTTAGAGGAAAAGTGAACTATTTATTTAAGTACTTAATCTGTTGTGCATCAAAGCATTTTAATGATTCAGGCAAGAAACAGACCCGAAACATGACAAATGTGGTGAGGATAATACGTGAGGAAAAACTTGATCTTATTTACTTTTATTTGTGAGGTGGAAGGAAAAAGTGGTTGAAATCTTCTAGGTTAAAGGAATTCTGAATGTTATCTTATGTGACCATGGTATCTTGTAGAACAGGTTAGCAGTTGGCTGGATCAGTTTGCTGGCAAAGCAACAGAATTCTTGAACTTTGGATACCTTTGGTCACGTACCCAGAGGAGACATGTTCCAACTACAAATTGGAAGTCAACTGCCCCGAGCTGCTGTCCTTTCACCACTCCAACAGGCCAAGTTCATTAGCAAAAATTGATGATAAAAAAAAAAATGTTTTAAGGAGCAATATTAATCATCGGCTTCAGTAAACAGTGTTTGGATCAGTGGAGAGAAATGCTTTTGTCTGTGCTTTTCCAATTTTATCCACTTTGGCTCCCCAGAGCTTATTCTGAAGCCTTGCAATTCCTAGCATTTTATTCTGAAGAGAGTTTGCACCACAGACCTTGTCTGCTTGGTCATGCCTCAAGGAGAGAGAATGCCTCACCATGTGCCTTAAGCAGAAGGCAGCCTAGGCTGACAGATAGGAACAAGATGATCTATTCCAATAAATGCTCAATCTGTGGCAATATAATGAGTTTGGGGGGGGAGGAAGGGGGGGTGAACTAAACAAAACTTGAGACAGATATGAATGCCAGTGAAGGACACGACACCTGGCAGTCCCCAGAGATAGGGATCTACAGGTGAGGCTGTATACACATCAAGAGGATTAAAAAAAAAAAAAAATAAAAAAAAAAAATTGAGGAACAAGAAGTTGAACACTTTAAAGAAGGAAGTTGTAGATAGTTCAGATGTGTGAAAACTGACTGGTTTTACTGTGTCAGAAACATTCAGGAAGTGGTAGATAGAGTGGAAGAAGAAATCAATGGAATTTAATGGGGTGGAGGGGCAAACAGGATTCAAGATGTAGATCTAATGAAAAATCCATTTGGATCTTTGTGAGTAAACTCAAGTGTCAGTGTGAATGTTAATGTATTGGCCTATTTTGTACATAGTAAAAATACTTTGGTTAATGAAATTCTCTCTAAGGTACCAGACTGTTAGAGAGAGGGTAGTGATTTGTGAATAACTACTCAGCTATAAGCCTACATGGAAAATAAACTTTGTCATTACAACTGTACATAGCCTCTTAGCTGCTGCACTTCCAACATGATGGCTGCCATGCTGTGATTAGCACTGCTGGTAAGAACACCAGGTGAGAACCCAGGCCTGTGTGGCGATGAGCAAGAGAGAAGTCTTTAGTTCTCAATGTCCAGCGCATTGTAGAATAAGTTTTAGCCATAAGCCTGTGATGTATCCCACAAACCTGCAGCTGATGCTGTGTTTCTGGCCCTCTGAGTCAGCAGGACAGAGAAACAAATAGAAACCCTGATCTTTATGTAACCAAAAGGGGTTAGACTAACGGTAGTCTGCTTCAGGCATCCTCATTCTTGAGTCAGATTTTGTTTTATTCCCTGTTTTCTACTGATAAACAGTATTTTCCATTCTTCTGTTTCCTTTTTTTCTTTTCAGCCTCATCCATGCTTGCATCCCACTTTATGCATTGTCAAAAGACAAGTCACCTAGATTTTTGAGAATTAAAATTAGTTGAAAATTATATGTAATTGGTTGATGCCACAAAACTAGGTCCTCAGGCATCAGATAGGAAAGTGATGTACTGCTTTGGACCAGTCTATAATCTGTCAACCAGGAGATTTTCTATTCTTCACTATTTGTGCTTGGTTTGGTCAGTAATGTAACTTGCAGAAGGGAAGAGAGACACTAGCTTCACAAAAGCACTAGTATTTTTTATTATCCATGTGTGTCTATCCCTTTATTGTTATTTCTGGGGTTTTTCTGAGGGCTATTTTTACTGAAAGAATAAGAAGGTAATTTTGCTTATCCTTCAGTCTCCGTGATTAACTGTATTAAAGTCTACTGGACTTTGCAAAAAGCAAGTGTTGGGGAATAGAAACTTCCCATAGGCTAAACCAGATATCTTCCTCAAATCAGTGGGAATATCACTGTGAAAAAATGTATTGAGTGTGGCAAAGTCTTGATGTTCTGAGAAGAGCTAGTGAGAAAAGTTAATCTTTTTCCATGAGTTTCACTATTATTAAGAGTCCCTCATCCCTATTCAGCAGTACTAACAAGCTAGTTGTGTTTTTATTCTCTCCTATCTCTGATTACATTCAGCCCTCAGGCAAATCTTTATATCCAGTAAATCTTCTGTCATACTATAGAAAACTTCATAGTAATAGATTGCAATGAAGACTAAGTTGATGGGTTCATGAGTGATTTATTATAAATTACTTAAATTACTGTGCAGTAGTTTGATGTTTTTCCCTCCACAATACTCCTTGTATAGTGGAAGAATTATGCAAGTGTGATCTCGGAGCAACCTTTCAGGGAAACAAGGAGGATAAAATAAGTCAACAGTGTCCTCTATTCTTTGATCCCTTTTCAGAAGGTTTGCTTTGAGATGGTGGGGTTATCTGCTTTGAATTCTGGAGAAATGAATTGCAGTAGCACTCCAGCACAGGATGATGAATACCTATGTAGGAACTGTACATAAGTGGTAGAATACAAATCAGCTTGAAGATGAAAGCTCTTAAATCTGTTCTCTGTTGCTCATGCTGATTATCATGGCCCCAAGGCATAGTTACAGAAGGAAAATGCACTTGGGAGGGTTACTTCAGAATTTCCACAAATTGTTACTGATTATGTATCTGTATTTTTAAGTGTTTATAGACGGATGATTGATACACTAACAATGTACCTTTCAGAATTGCATAGAGAGGAACAAGACCTGACTTGTATGTGGATTTTCATTATTTTACCTTTTACAGTCCACATGGCTCCTGTTTTATAAACAGCAGCTATGGTAATGCATTTAGGAAGGTTTTCATATGCATATATACATATATATGCATATCTTTACCTGATAGGCACCTTAAAATTTTCCAGTCATTATTATGAAATGCAATATAGCCTCTAAAGCTCATTCTTAAAGGATATCTATAATCAATTAACTGATTCTCTAGAGCAGACTTTAGGTTGTTTTAATTAAAGCCCTATTCGAAAGCAGAGCAAGTTCCTGTGGAACTCTTGCAGCAGTTGCAGGGTGTTTTGCTCTGCTGTTTTGCAGGCAGTGTCTTTCTCTAGTTGTGTGAATGCTTTATGCACTACTGTTTCACCATTCTAATCCTACCTGTAGGATCACAAAGAAAAATGAAAAGAATGATATTTCCAAAGAAACAGAGTACTGCAGTAAGCTTCCAAGTAAATGAGAGTTGCTTATGTTGTTTTAGCAAACCCAAGCAGATCAGCGTTTCAGGGCTGCCAGAGACTTCTAAGGTCTGTGATTGAGCAGAAATAACCTACTGCAAAACTGAAAACAAGATACATGCACAGTGGGGAAAATAATATTCAGTGAGAATAGAAAATAAAAGCAGTATTGGCATGTACTTACAGCAGAGGTGTCTATTTCAAGATCAAGCATCAGTATAATCACTGTTGAGAGTATCCCTTTGATAAAAATAATTCTGCTGCTGCGATTTGATAAATCTACATTTATTGGTTAGCATTTCAGTGGGTCTCATTTGGCAGGATTTTATTACACTGAATCTGCTATGCAGCTGTTGAAGCTCTTGACTAGAGTCAATAATTTACACCAGCAAAATGTCCAGGTTTTGAATTTAAAATCTTGTGGTGGGTTTTCATGCTTCTGGTCTTTTTCCTATGAGAAAGACACGTGCCATCCATACACACAGTTCTGAGTTGAGCTTGTGTAGTCACTAGCTATAGAGCTTTTTTCTAGTTTTTGTGATGATAAACAAATAATTTAGTGTAGATAAATAGGTACAAATTTTTCACTCTAATGATACAATTAATTTTAATCTAATAAATGGGTTAGCTTGTTGGTAGATAATAATCCATTTTTCTGAGTTACTTTTTTTTTTACTGTTTCTGACTATATAGGAAACACTTCATTTAGAAATGCTGAAGCTCTTTTAATTGTTTGGAGACCTCAGGGTGCTAGAGAAGATCAAAATGAGACATACTTGCATATGGTTTAACACAGAAGGCATTCAGTGACCTTTTCTCCATAAAAACATATATGAATTTTCTAAATCTCTTCTGGTTGTTAAAGAATGGTATCTAGCAGTTTCAGTAGTAAATTCTGGAAACAAATTATTCTGAATATGAGATCAGAACACTAGCCATTTGAGATGCTTATTTTAGGTAGTAATCTGTCATTTTAATTACATTTACAGGTACATGCTTACTGAATAGATTTTTGTCTCTCTTCCCCCCCCCCCCCCCCCCCCCGTATAACTTGATTGGGGGGGGGGTGTTAGGTTTGTTGTGGGGTTTTCGGTTTGTGGCTTTTCTGTGTGTGGTTGGTTTGTTTGTTTGGGTGGGGGTTTTATTCTTGTAATTTTTAATGTTTTTCTGCTCTTTGGTGTAGAGAACAGAATAGAAAAGCTTGGGAAAATGAAAGAACTGAATGGCACTGTTCTTATTCTTGGACCGAGGGTTCATTTTCATATTTTCTTTGTGTGCTAGTAGAGCAAAATTTGCCACACTAACTGCAGGGGTGCATTTGTCCATACCAAACTTTCATTTTACTGGGCTTTATAAAATGGTCAAAATTCTTCTGTGGTTGAAACTTGGTTGCATCTTCAAAGAATTTTTTGTGAAAAATTGAATGTTGAAATATTAAACTGCCAAGCAATCTAAATGAATTCATGTACTTTATAACCAGACTGAAAGCCCATAAGAGGTGAGGGCAAGACTGTTGCTGGTTTTAATCAGCTTGGCTCAGGCTTTTTTACATTCTTCCATAGTTTAAAACCAGCCTTGCCTGAACTCACTGAAGTGTAGTGTCTGTCCCCCCTGTTGCTGCTCATTCAGATGAGTTTGCCAGGTGTGTTGGGTTTGGGGCTGCTGGTGTCTGTGCATTGGGTGGGAGCAGTTGCTGTTTCAGTCTGACTGACCAGCCCACGGAAGGAAGTGACAGGACCTCTTGTTGGTGTGTAGCCAGTGTGGAAGTCGACCCAGCAAGTGGTCTGCACAGCCTGAGTGTATCATGAGTGATTAAATTCCAGATGTTTGTAATAATTGCTGTATTGATAGAATAACGGAGTAAGTGAATTTGTGCTTAATCTGCCACATTAACCTGGGGGGGGGGGGGGGAAGTGCTTTGGGGATGAGAGTATTTTTGTACTTATATTTAATTTGATACCAAATTAAGCAGGGGGGAGGGAATGTCTCCTTCATAGGTTGACCAAGGAGAGAAAAAAAAAAAATGTGTAATTGCTAAAACTTCCCATTATATGCCTCCCAAAGTATGGAGGTGATGGCCACGCTGAGAACACATGCCAGACCAGTTTCATGATCAATGAGTCTATTGTATTACAAGTCATTACCATAAAGTACAGTGAAACAAGAACCTTAGCCCAGGCCCCAAAGCCAACAAACACTAAAACAGCAAATACCGTCTGCAAGTAAGGTACGACATGCTGAAACTCTGAGATCAAGCGCAACAACTCTGAGAGCAAATAAATCAACATTGTGATGAGTGACTATTAATCCGAAACAATGAATGCTTATCACAAATATGATTAGACACACTCTGGTGAGATCTGTCGTTATCTCAACCCTTCGTGCCCCATGTTGGGTGCCAAAAAGGACTGTTGTGGTTTAAGCCCAGCCGGTAACTCAGAACCACACAGCCGCTCAGTCACTCCCCCCCTTCTTCCCTCGCCCCTTCTCCCAGAAGGATGGGGAAGAGAATCGAAAGAATGTAACTCCCACAGGTTGAGATAAGAACAGTCCAGTAACTAAGGTATAATACAAAACTATTACTACTACCACCAATAATAATAATGGTAAGGGAAATAACAAGGGGAGAGAATATGAAACTAAAAGGGGAAAAAGAAAACAATAAACACAAGTGATGCACAATATAATTGCTCACCACCCACCAACTGATACCCAGCACGACCCAAGCAGCAATCTGGGCCTTCTGGGTAACTCCCCATAGTTTATATACTGGGCATGATGTGCTGTGGTATGGAATACCCCTTTGGCTAGTTTGGGTCAGGTGTCCTGTCTCTGCTTCTTCCTGGCTTCCCATGCCCCTCTGCACCAGCAGAGCATGAGACTGAAAAGTCCTTGATCAGAGTAAGCATTACTTGCAACAACTAAAAGCATCAATGTGTTATCAGCATTGTTCTCAGGCTAAATTCGAAAACACAGCACTGCACCAGCTGCTAAGAAGGAGAAAAATAACTGTTACAGCTGAATCCAGGACATGGGGTGAGAGAAAGTTCATTTAATGCTTCATGCATTATATAGACCAAGGAGTTCAGGTGTCTCAAAAATAACTTCTGCATCAGTACCAACAAATACCAGCTTTACTGAAATATCTAAATGCTTTGGACACTTATCCTATCCTGAAATGAAACAGAGGTGGATAATTTTGATCTAGATGCAATGAAAATTCCTTGCAGGCTATTAGATTTAACATGTTTTGTCAAAAGCATTGAGATTAAATGATGTGGTTTCATCCTCATTTGGGACTTCAAACTTGTTTGGAATAAAAGATATTTTGAAATAAGAAATAACATTTAAAATAGTATAGGGCAGGTGTGAAGATCCAAAGCTAATGAAAACAAGCTTAAGCAAAAAACTGGTACTGTTTAGTTACGTGGACAGCTGGAAAAGAGACAGTGCAGGTGGTTCTGGAAGGCAGAAGATGCCTGTTCTGTTGCATAAATGTAAGCCAGCAGAGAAGTGCTGCCTTGCTTGTTAAAGGCCACTTTAACTGCCTGACCGCATCATTTGCATGGGCAGAAGATTCATGCCTTAAGTAGGGGCTGCTGGTGTATTAATTATGTAGTAATGGCAGTCTGTATAATAGCAATTTTCACTCAGTTACTCAGTGCACAGTGTCACTATTATAACCCAATTAATTTAAAAAAAATTCTAATTTAAAAGAAGGCAATATGTTGCATTTCCACAAGTTATCTATAGTGTTATGATGGTTAATTTGGCTAACTCTCTTGAGAGTTGCATTATACAGTGATGCAAACCAACCAGTGAAAAATAGCGTGACAAAAAATGACTGCATCTTTCTGGTGCCAAAAACTTCTGAGGCTGTACATTGTACAGCGCTCTTGGGATCTATCTTGATAAGATGCAAGACTGTAGAGGCCACTTTAAGTCTATATTTAATTGGAGGGTGGTGTTCTTCTATATCTGTAGTTTACGGTGTACATAAAAGAAAACTGCCAACTAAGGTTAGTAGACCATTAAATTAAAATTCAGTGTTCAATATCCACTGGTGATTTAGGATTACATTTCACTTATAATGAACAGGGGCTTTACTAAAGGTCTTTCCTGAAGCAAGACCAACACAACCCTGATGAATATTAACAATAGGTTGCTAATTTACGGCTTCATTTTGTCTATGGGAATTGTAAGTTTATGGTGTAACATGTAATTAAACAAAATATATAGCTCAAAACAGTGGACTAGATTCTTGTAAATGGAAAAGAAAAAAAAAATAATTTTTGCTTGAGTGTGAGGCATTTGTTAAGGTAGCAGTGGCTGAGCAGGCTCCACATTGTTTCCTGGCATTTAATCCAGCTGGTGACATGTGCACTTGGTAAGCCCAGATACCCCAATAAGCACGTGTTTGTAACAGCTGGAGGAAAAGGGAAAATAAGTATTGGTTTGGGGGGGAAGGTGTTCCTTTAGCCTTTGGTGAAAGCAGAGGGTTGCCAGCCTTGGCAGCTCTGGTGTATCTGTGTCCCTGATGTGTGACTTTGGGGTGAACAGAGTTATTGCTGTAAGAGCGAGTGTCTTCCCTTAGGAAGAAGCAAAGACCACCTGACAGCCTCTGGCTATGAAGAAATTAATTGGGAAGTGAGCAAACTGCTAACCTTATGCTTGGCCTTGATGTAAGCAGCAGTGACCACCTCTTTACTCTCAGATTTTGCTGTCACTTAGTGGTGAGGTTTCCATCTGGACTCCATGAGATGTTTTTATATTTAAACTAAGTGACTGGAAGAATTTTGTGGAATAACTCTGTTTGCAGTACTCCAAATTTCACAGGGCTGTTACCTTGTAAACTATTTAAGAAATACTTATAAATATAGGTTATTTGTCATTGTTTGACTAGAAAAAAACACCTCACCTATTTTCCACCCACAGGATTTACTTTCCATTATTACTTTTAAAGTTATTTCCATGCCATGTTGAATGATTTTTCTGTTGTCAAACTTCTCTTCAGTTGGGAAATACAAAACCAAGAAATTTTATAACTGCTGTACAAAATCCCATGTCTTAACTCCCAGATCTCTCTTATAAGGGTGTTCTGTAGCACCCATCACTGCAGTATGTATGTGTTTAACTGGCACTGTGATAATTTTAAAAAAGAGGTAGAAGCAAACATGTTTAAAGTACACCCAGTGGACAGAAAGTCAGATACTCATTAACAGTATCTTCAAACCATAATCAGTTAGCCTTGGAGAACATGTTTTATCTTGCTCTCAACTAACCTTTCTGACCACAAGTGATTTGCACTCTTATTGAACAAAGTTGGTAGCAGAATGAATAATAAGTCTGAAAATGCTCTGTGGTCTTGAAAAAAAAAAAAAAAAACAAACCAAAAAACAAAACACAAAACAAAACAAAACCAAACCAAAACCAAAAAAATCCACCACAACGAAGAAACCCCCACCAAACCCTGGGCTCTGGGACAGCAAACCTGTAGTTTAGAGCAAAAAGAACATTAAAAGGTCAGAGCTATCGAAAGTTACAGCATTAAGATTGTCATTGGATAATAAATCTTTATTGCAAGAGAAAAGGTAGGAAAATGTACCTTGGGCCCTTCCATTTGCTTTCTCTAATGCAGAAATGTGTTTACCTTGATTACCATTTCTCAATGGTTAAAGATAGCACACCTCAATTATTACTGTGGGGAAACAGTGATTAGTGGAAAACATAATACACACTGTGAACATCTGCTGCTGTCATAATCACAGCATCACTACTACTTGGTTGTAATATTTTTTGCTTTCATAATGTTGTGAGATATTTGCAGAAAGAAGACATAGGAAAGCGAAGATCAACAGTGTGAGAGCAGTTCCTGACTCCATGAAAGAGGCGTGTGGTTAGTGGCTGTATACGGATTGTGATAGTGCTTCTATTTTATAAACCCCTCCTGGCTTGTAGTCTTGTGCTTCTCAGAAGAGAACTGAATTTTGGTATGTTTCAAGATTGTTTCATTATATAATTATCTTTTATAGGTCCATCATCAAGATGGCTCATTAAAGTGGCAAGTTCTGTCTAAATTGTGTGATGTAAGAGTGCACTGATACAAGGGAATCTTGTGTGCATATGCAGCTGGTGGGGTGTGTACTGGGGCTGTATCTTTACAGCTTGTTAGGCAAAAGAGAACCTGATGCTTTATGCAGGGTAGATGACCACTTTTTACATTTTCCTGACAGTATATATTAGGCAAAACTGTTCTTCAGTCTCATTACAAAGTTGCAGACCTAATCTGAAGGAACCACCTTGATCTCCTTTTCTCTCCTGTTGTGTTCAGTGCACAGTTGGTGTTTGTTTAGTTATCTTTACTGATCTACATGCTTTAATAACATGCTAGCCATCTAATTTATATCTGAATTTATTAGATGTAGTAGGGTTTACATGGAAAATTTTATACACCCACCACTGGATCATAGAATCATAGAATAGTTAGGGTTGGAAAGGACCTTAAGATCATCTAGTTCCAACCCCCCTGCCATGGGCAGGGACACCTTGCACTAAACCATGTGGTCCAAGGCTCTGTCCAACCTGGCCTTGAACACTGCCAGGGATGGAGCATCCACAACCTCCCTGGGCAACCCATTCCAGTGCTTCACCACCCTCACTGTAAAGAACTTCTTCCTTATATCTAATCTAAACTTCCCCTGTTTAAGTTTGAAGCCATTACCCCTTGTCCTACCACTACAGTCCCTAGGGAAGAGTCCCTCCCCAGCATCCTTATAGACCCCCTTCAGATACTGGAAGGCTGCTATGAGGTCTCCACGCAGCCTTCTCTTCTCCAGGCTGAACAGCCCCAACTCTCTCAGCCTGTCTTCATACGGGAGGTGCTCCAGCCCTCTTATCATCCTCGTGGCCCTCCTCTGGACTCGCTCCAACAGCTCCATGTCCTTTTTATGTTGAGGACACCAGAACTGATGTTTCTTTTAGCTTTATAATTTAACTCCAGTTTACTTTTATACTTTCATGAGAAATCTAATGATAGAACAACATACTCTTAACCTCTTAACAAAAAAAAAAATAAAAATTCATTTTGCTATTTAAAATGTATATTTTAAGAGTTCTATTTTCCCGCTTTAAATAATGAACAGTAAATGAAGTCATATACGTCTTTCTCCCGTGATGTTTAATTGGCATGGTTATCAAGTTATCTTTAAAGATTGTTTGTGACAGAGCATGAATTAGTTCGACTTAGTAAATAGGAGGTGGATTTGTGATCATAAACTGCTATTGAGGGAGAAAAACTATCCAGAGTGGAATTGTTCTGTCAATGAGTGAAAGCTGAAGGGTTTCCTGAAGGATATACTTGGATTTCACCAAAGGAAGGCTGACTCAGGGCAACTTAAAGGCAAGATATAAACATACTGTGCCTAAGGTGCAAAGTCATCATTCCCTCCTGCAGCACTTTAGGAGGCATAGGATGGTGTATTGGGGGATGTGTGTGGGGGGGTATGGTGGGGTTTTGTTTTGTTTTTATTTTTCATCTAAATCTGTCAGCTCAGAGCTAACCCCACTGCCACAGGAGAACCCCTTGTGTAGAAAGGGCTACATCTGGCCAAGGTACAACCCCTGTAGCACTTCAGCACTGGTTAATGGGAAATTGAGTGGAATTGTGCTTACTTCTTGACTATATTGTTCAGGTGAAGTTTAACAGTACTCGGTTAACATGTAGTCATACTGAAAAAAAAATTTAAAAAATTGTCGGTTAAAGAGTCTTTAATTTGGTGCAAGCATCTTTAAAAATACTGAATTGGTACTATCCCCCATTAACTAGTATTGTTGAAATGTCAGCTTTGATAGACATGTCTAGTTTTGTTTTGTGAATTTGAACTGAAACGTGACAGTTATTGACTTTAATATGACTTAATTCTCTCTTCAATCCCAAACTTTAGGTATTCATGTTAATTAAAATGCATAATAACGTCAAACTGGTGAATAGTTACAATGTAAAATGTCGATTATGCTATTTTTTAATGCATTTGAAATAATAAACAAATTCATCAAGCCACGAGTCTCCAACTAAACAGATGTCTGCGATGTAAACAGATAGGAAGAATTAGTGCCATAATTCCTACAAACATTCATCAGGCCTCAGTGATCTCTATACCTTAGCTGTTAAGTTTGTTAAGGCTTAAGATTTTTCCACAGAAAAAGCAGATTTGCTGTCTCTGTGAGATGCCAGCATAGCTCTGCGGGATGTCAGCAGGCTGTTGGGCTTTGGTGCAGAGTGCTGAAGGAGATGCTGCTTCAGTACTTCAAGCTGCTCCTGGGGTACAGAGAAGCACAGAAACCAGCTGTTAGTTGTAAGATCAGGCCCCCATGTAGTAACAGGGTATTTGAGGTTTGTGTGTTTTGGTTGGTGTTTGTTTTGGGTTGTTTTTTTTCCTTTGTTCTTTTCTTTAAACTATTGTTCTATCTAAAGTACTAGGTAGTGCTAATGATGGTTTCTTTTTTCAGTTGAAAGAACTGAAGTGTTTTAATATGGCAAAGATAAAAATGAGTAACTGCAGGAGTGATTTCTGAAGTGAGGAAGTTCTCTCTTTTGGTCAGTCTCTACCAGCAGGCGGATAGGAAACACTCACCCTTTGAGCAAATTGGGATACGTTTACAGGCATTTGATCTCTGCTGAACTGGTGTAACTGTATGAAACCTCTTCTGTTATTAACTCTGTCTGCTTCAAATAATTCAGCACCAGTGATGTCAAGCCACTTTGTGATATACAGCTTGCCTACAATATTAAATTTTCAGCAACTGCATTTTAATCAGGTGACAGTTCAAAAGCATGGTGTTGGCTTGTGCTTAAGGAATCCAGATTTGACTGTTTTAGAACTACCTTGTGCTTGGAAACACACCAACATCCAGACTGTGATCAGATAGTCTAGATGAATTTTCTTGCCCAGCTAATGCACTCTATAGCTTCAGCAGCTAAGGGTGGGCTGCCTGTCTAATGTACAAGAACTAAGGCAAGCATACATATGTATATACATGATTAATATATTAAAGCACTGTGCTATTAATACCAGAATTTTGTGAGATTTAGGGGGGGGGTGAGATGATGTCAGAAGCAAATTTCAACTAGAAATAATAGTGTTTAGAAATGAGTGTTTCTACACTGATTTCTTTTTCGGAGGAGGATTCAGTTTCAAAATTGATGAATGCTTTCAAGTGTTTAAATGGTTGCCTTTCTTTTTCTCCAGAGACTTGCAGACACACTTGTATCTGTTTAGGGTTTGGAGAATGTTTAGAAGGCATAACAAAAAAGATTGGCTCTTTAAAAAAATAGGCAAAATTTTGGCTAATGTCTTTGCATACAGACCATGTTGCAATCAAATCTAGGACTCATTATGTGCTGGGTTTATAAAGCCCTGTCTGGTATGGTGAAAGGGAAAATACTGTCAAATCATAACTTAGATGCACATACATGCACAATTCCTCAGGCTAAAGTTAAGACTTAGTAACATATGCACTGTTTTGTCCTTAAAGATTGAAAGACATTGTGTGAACAGTGTATACCAGGTGCTATCATTCTTAGTTAAATGCTTAGTTAATGATGTAGGTAACCATGTTTAGAAACTTTAACTGTCTTTGGAGTAACAGTTGTGCAGTTTACATTTTTTATGTAGGGATTCTTTGTATAGCACTGAGAAAGTTCCTTATCTCTAATGTACTTTGAGCAGTAGGTGGAAACACAGTTGATTGATTGATCGATCAATTAGCTGGTGTAGTTCAGTTGCAGTTGTGAAGAAGATGGAGGAGTTGAGAACCAGGGGAAGATGAAATCTGGTGACACTGGGAAGAAAAAGTGGGAGTGTTTGCACTTCAAGAAAAGGATCCTGCCAGGAATGTAAAAAGTACAAAGTCTAAAACATTGGTGGCTCTCAATCTGTAGAAATGTTCTTGATCTTTGTGGTTTTCTTCTGCTTCATTTATGGAAAAAACCTCAACAAAAACAAAACAACAAGAAAAAGCTGAGTTGGACATGAAAGAAAAACCAGAAGTCATCTGATTTTTAACTGACCTTTACCAGCACTTGACAAAATGCCCTACGGTGCACTCTGGGACACAGAAAGAGTGCAAAGACTACTGTGCCCCATTAAAAATGGATTAACACAACTGCTTTGCATATAAGGTCATAATCTACTGTTTAATGAATAACTGGGATTTTACACAATGCATGGAATTAGTTTTGCATTCGCTGATACAAATGTATATATTCTTAAAGAATCCATCACCATGTTTTCAACCGTGTAATTGAGTTGTTACTGAGCCCACAGACTGCATGTGCCTCTGTAGTGCTAATCCTGTTCTTGACATTGGACCATAGCTTGATGTCAGGTTCTGTGACTGTTTGATGTAACTGTGTTAGCTGACTATCAAACACGGTCCAGCTCTGCCCCAAGCACTGTAGGGTGTCAGTGAATCTAGCCTGTTGTGAAAGAGGTTCTTTCAACAAAGTTGTTCTTTCAACCACCCCAAACCCCCGGAATACCCAGCAATAAACCACAAGCCAGTAAATTCCTGAGGCCATAGAAGAAAGATGTGCTTACATCTGTCATCTTGCTTCTACACACTGAAATGTCTTCGTGCCTCAAGCAACTGGAAATTAGCAGTTTTGAACTTCAAGTACTGGGGTTTGTACTTGGCAGGTAAGCAGCATTAACTAGTACAGCACTTAGTGTTATCAAGCTTTTACTAGTTTCTGCCTCATCATGAAAGGAGCATCTTCCTGCTGTAGAACTGCTGTTTATGTAAGATTGTTATTGTTGGCCAGACATATTGTAGAAACTTGCCAGAAAATAACAAAAACATATTCAAGTTTTAGTTTCTCAGTTAAAAGATATCTCAGTTATAGATATCTGGGTGGCTAATAGGTTAACTGTCTAGGCATTAGGGAGTGGAGACAAGTCTGTGCAGGTTGTTGCGTGAAAAGGTAAAATAATTTGGCAGAAAATAAACCCCCTTGCTTTCCAGCTGATCCTCAGATATTAGAGGGGCTGGGTGCGGCTAGGCTTAGATTCTGAGTGATGCCCAATTTACCACTATCAGTTCGGTCGCATTCAATATATTGAATAATCACGATTCCGGATGCACTAATAGTGCACTGCACCTTCAGTCTAATCGTGCTCAGGAACTAGCACGACCACACTGAGGGAGCTTGTCGCATTCAATGAGAGATTTATGATTAGCTACTTAAACAGTGCAGTTTATTAAAGCAACAGATACAGGTTCTTGTGGATTGCCGGTGATAAATACACTGTCTGCAAAGGCACGTGCAAATAATGTACACAACCGCGCGACAAAGTTATGAATGATATAGCCTGGCTTTAAAGTATAAAAGTAAAAAGTAACTCTATATAGAGATTCCTAATTTTCCCAGGGAAGCACTGGATACAGTGCAAGTCTTACCCAAAGGCATCCCTATGGGGGGGAAGAAAGGTCCAGCCCGTCAACCGGTCCCAGGAGTCGAGAGTAGTCAGCTGATGATGTCTTCCCTAAAGCCCCCCACTTTTTGGGTCATTTTTATAGTATTTTTCACTTTCAAGGTGGAGCTTGAGTGACTCTAGTCATACATACCTTTATTGTTATTGGTGTAAATTTTCCTCGCTTTGCTTTTAAAGGTATATGCCACAACAAATTCAAAGAGCATGCTCAAAGAGGGGTGGTCTCACTTTGGAGGCGGGTAGCACTGGAGGTGGAGGTGCGTTTTCGTATTAAAATGCATTGTAATGAAGCAAAGTTCACACAAAGGACAGCATTTTGTCAAAAGATGACAGGCCGTTGGCTCAGGGCAGCAAGTATGCAGCTTATCAGTTTTAAGTACCACCTAGTTCCCATCTCTGCTGGTGTTGGGACAGAGTTTGGCCGCAGAATCTCCACTCTGCTCCATCCTCCGTCAAGCAATGTTGTCACTGGAACTGCTGTGGAGTGAATTCCTGGCATACCACGTGCAGCTGCATCTTACCCTGAAAGTCTGTTTTTCCTTTATGTGTGAGCAATGCTACATTTTTATATATGTTTAATTTCTAAATCATATTCAGTAATTATTCCACACAGGTCCATGCCCGAGAGCCCTCCTGTGATTATCAGTGGAGGGATTACCTCAATTTTGAGTTCAAAGGTCAAAACCATTCCACTCTCAACAAGCATATTGAAGCTCGAGAGGTCTGAACCGCCTGCTTTCTGTCTGTGAGGGATGGTCTTGGCTTGTGGTGTCAATCATCACTGGAATCCCCTTGGAGGTGGTTTTTCTTTATATCTCTCAAGTTGTTCTAATAGTGAGGCCTGTGCTCAACTAGAAAGCAACACAGAGCTAGAAGGCAGTTTAGCATAGTGAAGAAAACACACATTAAGGTTGTAACAAAGCCAAATGTTCTTGCACTACTTGTTGGCCACCTGAATGTGGGTGAGATCACTTACTTATGGGCAAACTGCTTGTGTCACATTTCTTTTTAGAGGAAGAGGATATTGACACTGACTTCCTTGCAATAGGTTTTCAGCTTTACTTAGGAAAATGTTATAGGAGGTCAATGTTATTTATTGCCTGCATATTAGTAACAAAATTAATGACTTATACAGTGATAAGTGATGGTTATAAGCTTGTTCATGGAGTTTTAGAGAAATTAAAATTTGTGACTAAGGCATTTTGGTGAATTCTCATCTTATTAAAGGTATATAAAGAACTGCATTGTATTAGTAATATGAAATGAAGTAGTTTCTTTAGGTCTGAAAGCCCTTAAGACTATTTAAAACAAGGTGGAGAGTGTCACCTCTGCAGATTTCAGTCCAGCTTGCAATGTTTTGTATTTATCATACGACAGTTAACACAAAACCCTGTCTTAAGGATTGTTGGGGTTTTGTTGTGTTGTTTTGTTTTTTGGGGTTTTTTTGGGGGGGGATGTGTGGTTTTTGTTGTGTTTTTTTGTTTGGTTTTTTGTTTGTTTGTTTTTGTTGGTTGGGCTTTGTTTGTTTAATCTAAAAGACTGAAAAGGAAAAGAAGGTCAACGCCCCCCCCCCCAATTATGGACATTAGAAAGTGCAGCTGAAGAGCTTAACAGTTTATCTTGATGCTTGCTATCTCAGAAAAGGATTTAATCTGCTAGAGGAAAAAAAAATGTTATTTATCCTTGCGTGTTCTTGTGTACTGGCTGATCCCATCCACATTCCTTAGAAAAACTCTGAGCAGTATAACATTGACTGAAGTTTTGCTGTTCACTCACTTGATTGTTGTAGCCAAACACTGAAGGCAATTTCAGAACTGAAGACTTCTACTGGGTGGCCTCAGAGTGTAGCTTTGCATGTGAGACAAACCTCTGTGAGCAGTGTGAGCACCAACTCCACACACCGTTAGTAAAGGTTTCCCAGAGTTTTCCTCCTTCCCTGTCACACTCCTCCCTTTGCTGGCTCTGATCAGATTTGATCCTCCATTATCATGTAAACTTTACTTATTTCTCTAAATAGTTTTTCTTTGCTCTGGACATGAATGGGTTGGGTTATAACAAAAAGCTGAATTTCATTTAATTTTAAATATCTGATTTTGCTGAAAACGATGGCATGGCCTGTTCCATTCATGCTCACTTCAGGCAGTAGAAGGTTTAAATGCATAGGTAATGCCTTGCTGTACTGATCCTGTTTTTCATACAGGTTGTAGCATATAACTGTTCTGCCTTTCCAAGGGAATGTTCAAGATTACCATGATTCTCCCCCTTGCTGTTTTTCGTGATGGGCTTCAGTGCTGCTCTAAATGTTAGCAGCATGCAGCCTTTCTACAGGTGACATTAACACTGCTTGCTGTGCCCTGAGAGCTGGTGGCACAGCAGGAGCCAGAATGAAGACAAGTACAAACATGCAATGCAGGAAACTTAAACCCTACAGGGAGGATAGGGAGAAAGCAGTTAGTTAGCATTTACTGTTTCTGTTGTTGCTCTTTTCATTTTATTTTTTTTTTTTAATCTCTCCCCAGAATATATTGCACTTCCAATTTAAATTGGGAAGATGGGGAAGACTATTCAGAACTAGAGGTAGCAACAGCTTGATTACACTCTACTCTTTGGACAAACTAGACTAGTCTGTACTTTGAATGTCCAGTTCTTTTGAAGCCTGTCTGCATTTAGCAGCAAAACCAGTTTAAAGACAGCATGTTTTGGTCAGCATGTTTTGACAGCAGTTCATACTTCAGTTACCTGTTATTTGATTGAAATATGGTATACTAGTTTAGTTTGTCATAATAAATAATCTCATCTCTTGTATGAGTAAAAGAAATACAAATGTTAAGTTTGAATAGCAGTCTATTTTTACATAAGAAATATAGATAAGAATATAAGTAAGAAAATGTGAGGAAACCATTCCTTACCTATTTAAATTCATGTTATCTCTAAACTATGGAATATAACCCCAAAATTTCCTCAATCATTGTGGTGCTTCTGCCTCAGTAATTTCTCCTAATAAACCTTGCTCTGCACTTACTATCATCTCTGAACAAGAAATTGCTTTGAGCTATTATACTTTTTCCCCTCCAGTTCTCTCTCTTTGTTCTATTATCTCTGTAGAGCAGCAAATAGTAGTTCAGATAGATGTGTCTCTACCATTTAAAATGTTATAAGATTCAGTATTTATCACAAACATCTGTTGTTAAGGTATGTCAGATTTGTGAAGGTATATTAGATTATGTAATGCTGGCCAGCAGACTTGGAAGGTATTGGGAAGGCAGGGGGCAGGCAATGTGACTGCATGAGTTCTTAAGAAACTTAAACCAAAAAAGTGCTCTCCCCTGTCCACTTTGCCCTATGTGGGTCCTGTTAACTTGGTTTGTAATGGATATCCTCTGTGAAGTCTCATTGATGTGATTTAAAATACCTAAAGCCAATTATCAGCTCTGCCCCTCACTGCAGGTTACCACCTCTTTGCAGGGTGGTAGTTATGGACATTTCCTTGTAGCTTCACCTTCCCCAGTTTTCATGGTTTTTATTAAGTTGGACTCTCTCTAGATGACAATAGAGATACAGGGGCACCTACAATTAGTAATGTCTTAAGCTTGAGAATGCTTGTCAAAGATGTCAGATATTTAGCTCCTAGCTGAATTTTGCCAGTATGTTTGTGCCACCCAGAATCTGTATTAAACAACTTCTAATTTTGCCTCCAGTGATGCAGACTTGTTCTTCATTTATAGTGCTTCCAGTCGGTAATCTTTGCTTCTGTTCTTGTCTTCAATATGGGTTGTTTTCTCCCAACCACTGATCACTTTATTTTTTAATATGAAAGTTGAATTGCAGATGAGGAGGAATTGTCAGTTATACTCGGTGGTTATAAAGATAATGTATGTAGGGACAAATTTTAGTAGAAAGGTGAAAAGAAGTAATCCAGTACCTAGAGGAATCACTGTTGTCTGTTTCAGGATTGAGGTTCTGTCCTCACTGATGCCTATAATTTGCATTGAATTCATTGTAGCTATAATTTTGCTATGGCTTGGGCAGTAAGTCTCAAAGGAAGGTACAAAGCTGTATGGTGAGCTTTGAATTTTCAAATTACAGTATCTGAGAAGATGGGCACAAGCACACAAGGGCTGTGCTTGATGAAGAGGGTCTTGAGTAGTGATGGCTACAGCTAATTCCCATTTGGAATTTTGCTCAAATTGTGAAGGAGCTGTAAATCTCAGCCTTAATGTGTGCTACCTGGAGAATTTCAGTCCAAAAATACAGTACATGGATATCCAAAACTGGTTCTAGGAATCATAAAATTCTTTTGCTGTGTCCTAACAAAAATGATAACATTTCCAGATGCATTAGCACTTTCTAAATTGATATCTTAATCTAGCAATATTATGAAGATGAATTTTAAAAGAGAAGATTTAGTAACAGATACATTTCCTTGGATTTCTCTTATTTAATATTGTAGCAGCCAAGACTTTTATGTCAGAGGATCCTAAAACTAAGTTATTGTTGGAATTAATCACAAAAGAAGTTGTCATGCCTACAAAGGACCCAGAACCAATCAATCAGTAGTATTTCAATCTTTCTCAGGTTTAAATCTCATAAATTTCTCAGCCATCCATGCTTAATATCATACAGACTGTGAGCACCATGGCAGTGCTGAACCCAGGACAGCAAACTAGCACTGCTATAGCTCCATGTTACCTGCCTACCAGGGAAACAGGATCCTGGAAATGGGAACTGATCACTCGTTTCATGTTGTATTTGTTCAGAAATGTCGTATGCTCATCAGCTTTCCTGTCCTTTTAGAAGCTTATCTATAAATTAAGTGGATTTAGTTTTCCTTTTGTATTTTTGAGAGCTTAGTTTATAAGTGGGTCAGCTGTTCCTGGGAGAAACTATATCTCCAGCCAGAAACCACAGAAGAAGCAGGGGTTGAGTGCAGGGGCTGCCCTGGGAGGTTGGGACCCTTGGGAGG
The DNA here is from genome assembly GCF_004027225.2 of Strigops habroptila. Classification (NCBI taxonomy): domain Eukaryota; kingdom Metazoa; phylum Chordata; class Aves; order Psittaciformes; family Psittacidae; genus Strigops; species Strigops habroptila. The sequence continues at coordinate 10,199,602 of NC_044301.2, forward strand.
TGGCCGAGGGAAAGCTGTGGGGGCCAAGGCAGTGCTAGAGCTGCAGAAGGGAAAGGGCAGCAAATAAGCTGAAGCCCAAGGAAAATTGCCAGGGGAACAGTGGAAAGGGAAGTAGTAGTGCAGAGTTTTCAGGCTGTAACTTGTGTGTGGCTATCTAGCCAGCTGCGAGATGCATGGCAACAGGAGAAATTGGCTCAGCAGTTGTCTGGTTTGGTATATTGTTCCATTAATATTTGCAGCAGTTACTATAGAAGACATCTTGAGTAGCTTGATTAGGATGTCAGGTGTTTAGACTCTCCCTATCTACTAGAATTCCTTCACGAAATTTTAAGCTAGACTTTTTATGTGCTGCATTGCTGTGGGGTCACTGGTCCAAAACTGCCAGGAAAGAGATGTTAGCAGTTCCCGTGAATTCTCCCATCCATATAGAGTACTCGTCGTGGTGCTAATACAGATGAATTCTCTGAAGCTCCTTTAAAATCTAGTCCCAAATGAACTTCAGACTGGATAGATCAGCATTCCAGAATCTCTCATTCCTTCAGGTTTCTTTGTCAAAACAGGTGTTGTCCTCACTAAAAATAAAAATCTTTGACAATTTGTTATTATAGAATATAATGTGTGATACACGATCTCTTGCGTAAGCCTTCCTGATAATGGAATTGCCAAAAAAACCCCCTCCACAAAACTTATCTCCCAAAACCACAACCTCCTGAAATATCTCTCTTAGAAAAATTAGAATCTCTTAGATTTTCCACTTGTGTTGCTTTGTGTTTGTTGTGTGCTCAGTCACAAGACTGTTCAGGGATCAACCCTAGTGAAAGTAATTTGGAGCTCCATTTAGCTTTTAGATGCAAGGTACCTCCTGTTTTCCATAGTCTTTGTTCTGTCAATTTTTTCCTTTTCGTCACTTTTTGCAGTTATTTTACCTTCCCTAGATCCCCATGGATTACAACTTCAGATGCAGATATAATCGGTGTTTTAGTGAAAAAATAATGAAATCAGTTGCAGTGCTTACAGCACATCACTACCCTGACATAGTCACTGTAATAAGAGTATGAGGAGGAGTTCTTCCTGGTTTCAAAAGAGATTTCTTGTAAGGAGTAGTGCTTCACCTAATTAAGAGAATATGTTTAAAAGAGTAAATTTGCTTGAAAGCATCCCCCAGAGAAGTCTGCAGAAACACATATGTCTGTTCTCTAGCTGGATCAAAGTGGCACAGAGACATTAGGCAGGTTTCTCCCTTTTATTTGGATATTTTCTGTCAGCACAACAGATATGACTCTGTTAAAGCATGAGCAGCCTTTGCTGCAATGGTTGAACAGTGTCCAAAGCTGATTTGCTAGACAACACAATGAGAACAAGGAATTATCTGCTATGAAAATGCAACAGCTGGCCTGAAAGTTAAGAAATAAATGACAAAATAAATAAAATTATGCCCTAATTTTGTAATGGGGATGAAAGGATCTTACTGCAGAAAATTTGCTAAACTCATTGTTGTGGTTTAAGACCAGCCAGTAACTCAGAAACACACAGCCGCTTGCTCACTCTCCCCCTTCTTCCCCGCCCTGCTCCTGGAGGGATGGGGAGGAGAATCGAAAGAATGTAACTCCCACGGGTTGAGATAAGAACAATCCAGTAACTGAATAATAATACAAAACTACTACCACCACTAATAATAATAAGGGAAATAACAAGGTCAGAGAATATAAAACCAAAAAGGGAAGGGAAAAAAAAAAACCAATAAACACAAGGGATGCACAGTAGAATTGCTTGCCACCTGCCAACCGATAGCCAGCCTGACCTGAGTAGCAATCTGGGCCTTCTGCATGACTCCCCCCAGTTTATATACTGGGCATGACGTGCTGTGGTATGGAATACCCCTTTGGCTAGTTTGGGTCAGGTGTCCTGTCTCTGCTTCCTCACAGTTTCTTGTGCCCCTCTACACTGGCAGAGCATGATACAGAAAAGTCCTTAATTGGGGTAAGCATTATTAGCAACAAATGAAAACATCTGTGTGTTATCAGCATTGTTCTCAGACTAAAGTTGAAAACAGAGCACTGCACCAGCTACTAGGAAGGAGAAAAATAACTGTTACAGATGAACCCAGGACAGTATCTACCCCCTATTCCATACCATTCACGTCATGTTCAGATCTCACATTTTTCAATATACCATAGGTTTTTATCTCTTGAGATAGATATAGATAGATAGATAGATATACACACACATACAAAGAGATAGATAGCATTCTTTAGTCCATGGACCATCCCTATTTAGGTCACTAAGTTTATTCAGTCCATGATGTCAGGCTTCATCTGTCATAACAGTCTTTCAGGGCAGGAGAGACGGTGTGCGCTGTTGAATTATTGCCTGCTGACAACACGGCTGAACTCGTCTGGCCACTGCTGAGATTGTCTGGTTTCATCAATGTTCATTCTTTGTTGGGGTGATGAACGGAGGGAAGTCAGGGTCAGTCGATGTTGACCTGAGGACAATTCTGCTGCTGCTGCCGGCTTTCCCATGACTGGATTCTCTGCTGATGATCATGACAGCACATATCTTAATTTCAAAGCCCAGAGTGGTAGAGACGGGCATCTAGCTGATGGACTATAGAAGTGTTATATAGCAGGTAAGAGCATATAATTAAGTTTATTGGCTGTTTTCCCCCAAAATTAAATCCCCTTGAGGTACACACCAGACTTTCCCATCTTCCCGCATTACCCACCAAGTATATCCAGATCCCTGAGCGAAAGCAATCCCAAGAGTGGGTTTGCCTTTACCTGAAGCAGGAATAACCCAGACTGTCTTCCCCAACAAATTCTTTATGTGCAGCACAGGAACTTTATCCCCCTCTACAGGACGTAGAAGTTCTGATTGGGCTGGGTCAGCCCTGTTGGCAGATCCCCTACTATTGGCTTTTGGTAAATGTGTATCCCAGTGTTTGAAAGTCCCACCACCCATTGCTCTCAGTGGAGTTTTTAACAGCCCATTGTACTGTTTGATTTTCCCAGAGGCTGGTGCATGGTAGGGGATGTGATATACCCACTCAATGCCATGTTTTTTGGCCCAAGTGTCTATAAGGTAGTTCTGGAAATGAGTCCCATTGTCTGACTCAATTCTCTCTGGGGTGCCGTGTGGCCACAAGAATTGTTTCTCAAGGCCCAGGATAGTGTTCCAGACAGTGGCTTGGGGCACAGTGTATGTTTCCAGCCATCTGGTGGTTGCTTCCACCATGGTAAGCACATAGTGCTTGCCTTGGTGGGTCTGTGGGAGTGTGATATAGTCAGTATGCCAGGCCTCCCCCATACTTGTACTTCAGCCATCGTCCTCCATACCAGAGAGGCTTTAACTGTTTGGCTTGCTTAATTGCAGCACATTTCACATTCGTTAATAACCTGGGCAATAGTGTCCATTGTTAAGTCCACCCCTCCATCACGAGCCCATCTATATGTTGCATCTCTGCCTTGATGGCCTGAGGTGTCATGGGCCCACTGGGCTAAAAATAATTCACCCTTATGTTGCCAGTCTAAGTCCATCTGAGCCACTTCAATCTTAGGAGCTTGATTCAACTGTTGGTTGTTCCGATGTTCTCAGTGGCATGACTCTTGGGTACATGAGCATCTACGTGGCGTACCTTCACCACCAGGTTCTGCACCCGGGCAGCGATATCTTGCCACAGTGCAGCAGCCCAGATGGGTTTACTTCTGCATTGCCAGTTGCTCTGCTTCCATTGCTGCAACCACCCCCACAGGGCATTTGCCACCATCCATGAGTCAGTATAGAGATAAAGTACTGGCCATTTTTCTCGTTCAGCAATGTCCAAGGCCAGCTGGATGGCTTTCACCTCTGCAAACTGACTTGATTCACCCTCTCCTTCAGCAGTTTCTGCAACTTGCAGGAAGGGACTCTATACAGCTGCCTTCCATCTCCGATGCTTTCCCACAATATGGCAGGACCCATCAGTAAACAAGGCATATTGCTTCTCACTTTCTGACAGTTCGTTATATGGTGGGGCCTCTTCAGCACGCATCACCTCCTCTTCTGGTGACATCCCAAAATCTTTGCCCTCTGGCCAGTCCATGATGACTTCTACAATTCCTGGACGACTGGGATTTCCTATTCGAGCTCATTGTGTAATTAGTGTGCCCCCCCTACTCCATTCAAAATTGTTCTTTTTCTGGGTCATGTGATAGAGAAGGCTTACAATCAGACTGTAATTTGGGATGTGCATTCTCCAAAACCCCACAATACCCAAGAAAGCTTGTGTTTCTTTCTTGTTAGTTGGTGGAGGCATTGCTGTTATCTTGTTGATCATGTCTGTGGGGATCTGGCAATGTCCGTCTTGCCATTTTATTCTTAAAAATTGATTTTCCTCTCCAGGTCCCTTCTTTACTCTTTTTTATGGCAAAACCATCTTTCAGAATTATTTGTATTTTCTTCCTTGTCTCAAAAACTTATTCTGCTGTATCGCCCCGTACCATAATGTCATCAATGTATTGCAGGTGTTCTGGAGCTTTCCCTTGTTCCAATGCAGTGCGGATCAGTCCATGGCAGATGGTAGGGCTGTGTTTCCACCCCTAGGGCAGTCGATTCCAAGTGTACTGGACGCCCCTCCAAGTAAAAGCGAACTGTGGCCTGCACTCTGCTGACAAAGGAATTGAGAAACTGTGTATTGAGGAATTAAGCAACAGTGAATGCCACTAAGACTTCTTATGTATTTTACACCAATGCTGTTGTTAACCAGAGACAGACTTGTTAAAGTGGTTTATATCTTTCTATAGCATTTTACAGTTAAAAGGTGCTCTTTTTCTTCATTCCTGCCAGGTTTTCTTTAGTAGTCTTTAGTCGCTGTACTCGCAGTACTGTCCTTATGTAAGCTTTGCATTACTCCTCAGAGTTTTGAGTGATAGGTTGCACAATTGAAAACAACAAATTCCAAGGCTCTTTTGCCCTCCTTCAAAGTTGTGTTAAAATACTTATTTAATCTGATTTCTCTGGGTTATGATTTAGTCCCGGATTTTGATTCTTCATGTGTAGGGGTGGCTTGCCTTCTGCATGGTTACAGAGAACAGCCATCGTATGCAAGAGCTATATCTATAAGGCTGTAGCTCAATACAACTTGAAAATTAGGCTTTAAAAATTGGCATCAGCTATATGTCTAAATGTAGCTGTCCTATACCATTGTGGTCCATCTAGTTTTCTGCTGTTTCCACTTTGCAGTGTTTTAATACATCTTCATTGCCTTAATGCAATACTGATAACAGTTCAAGCAGTGTTACACAGTTTTTTTATCTTGAGATATGCCTTTTTCTACTGGATTGCTCATTTTGGTGTTTTCCTCTCTTCTAAACAAATGGTTTTGCAGCTTGATGGTCTAGGAAGTTTGAGAAGCTTGTTTCATACTGTTACAATAGCCCATCTGACCTGTGGAGATTGTGGTTCCTGAAGGAGAACAAACACTTCACTGAGTTTCTAAAAGGGTTTTTTTGGGATTAATTCAGTGTTTGGTTTTTGTTTTGTTTTGTTGTTGTTTTGTTTTTGTTGGTTTTTTCTTTTTTTTTTTTTAAGCGGGCTTATTTCTAAGCTTTTTCTTAAGGTATAATTAGCATATACACAGTATACTACAAAGTATATGCAATTTGTGAAGAAAACTTTCCAGGGAACTTTTGATATTTAAAAAAAAAAAAAGTATTGAAATATCATGTCTTAGTTGAAGCATCTTGAGTTAATCCCAATCTTGAGTACTATATGTACAGGATTATGGGAAAATTTTCAACACAGATATTCCCTTTATGAGTATAGTTTTCAAGTTTAAAACTTGGACTTATTCTGTTAGTCACTTGGGAACATAAGCTATGGGGGTTTTTTTGTGCTTACCACATGGTAGGTACAAATCAAGATGCAGATACTCTGAATTGTACCTTTGTGGATACAAAATACTGCCACAAAAATACTCAGACCTTTTCCCAAAACTACTCCAGAAGACAAATCAGAATAAGAGTATATTTCTTCTTCATATTGAACCTAAAAATTGAAATGCGGAATAACACAAGTGATTAATATGGGAGATGTGATCCAGCCTTTGGGATTGGTGAATGCTCTTTCCTGACTTTTATGGTTATGAATGTGGGTTAAAGAAAACACTGCTATGAAAACAAACCTGTTTGTTTTGTGCTTTTCATAGTAGTACACCCATCTGCTTGAAGCAAGTCAATAATTGGGCAGAACTGCATTTCCCTACCTTATGTAATAAAGAGAGGGCACAGGCTTTGGGACTCTGTATTTATGGCTAATGCCTTTCCTGTAGCAGCCCTGGTTTAACCAAAGCAGAAAAGCAGATTTTCAATTTTTTTAGTGTGCTTGTGGGAGGTAGGTGCTCACTTTCCTGTGCCTTTCACTTGCTCAGCTTGGTGACTGAAAAGCTACCCGACGGATTGATTTAGCATGGCTAATTAAAATCCCACTAGGGGTGCCAATATAAGTCTACACAAGATAAACAAAATACTTTTTGCAATGTTGAGAAAAGGTGTAACAAACTTCAGCCACTCAAGTTCCAGTGAAGTAGCAAATTATGGCCATAGTGCAGTTCTGTTTGGGTTGCACATATCCTAAAATAGTCTCTTATTATCGGAATGCCTTCTGTGTCATTGCTTCTGTATAAATAATTCAATTTTTCATCCACACCTAGGGAAATAAGTGTTTTGCTTGTTCACTGCCAATTTTGTGTCCTCCAGTACCTCCTCATTTCATGCTACCACACGTAGAAAGTAAATTACAGCAAGGAAAGGGGCAGCCTGGTATCCTGTGCTATAATTTGGTGATAGGCTTTTGTGTATGTGTAGACAGCTGCTGTTTATTCCTATCATGCATATTGCAATGTTCTCAATTTTCCTCCCACACAAAGTTGTATTCTTGTATTCCATTGAAAGGGCACTTAAAAAGCAATATGTTACCTCACCCATGATTGCAGTTGACGTAACAAAGACTGTACATTTTCCAGACCTGCAGTACTGCATCAAATACATTTTTAATTTAAGTTACTAAATATTAAGGCCAGAAGAGTGCAGAAAATCTATTATGACCTTTTAAATTACTTAGTCTGTAAGTTATCACTGTGTTGAGCTGAGCTGGACATTTGTATGTGAGTTTGCATCTCAACCCGAAAAAGAAAGAAGAAAAAGAAAGAAATCATTTCTTGAAGTTTCCTGATCATTTCTCTTGGTAGTTTGTTCCACTGGTTGCTCGCTCTTACTCTTAAAATCTGTGCCTTAACCCAGTTTTACTTTTGTTTGGATTTAATATCCTGTTTGCTTCCTCTTACCTCATTAGAAAGCTTTCTTATTGCACATCATTTTATTCCTGGAAAAGGAGCCTCTCTGCTGTTTCACTGTGCAGCACGTCTCTCTGCAGAGTGATTTGTGAAAGTCCAGGAAACAGTATTGACATGTCAGTGGGATGATCCTCCTGATCTAATTAGTCTGTCTTTTGTCCCTCCCTGCTCCTTTTCTGTGTGTAATTAGCTCGGGTGCAGCACTGTGCTGGCATGGCCATGTGGTTTCTGCAGGAGTTGAGCTGAACTACGCTGGGTTAGCGGTGCTGTATTGCATGGTGATGATGCCAAAGCACACCCAGTCACTCCTTCTTGTTTAAAGAGTTAAACAGGCTGAACTTGCTAAGTGTAAATGTAAGGCTGTTTTTCCGGCATTCAAATAATACTCTACCATAATGGGTCTGTTCATTCTGGACTTTCAAAAACACACTTAAAGGAGGTTTTAAGCATCTGAGATTTTATGAATCTTAACCTGGGTAGCATGGCAGAAAGGGAAGCGAAGTTAGTTTAGCAGGGTTCAATCTACTACCCTTAGTATTCTGTAGCATTACTTCCAAAAATCATTGTATTACTTACTCTTTATATTTGGTGACTTGGATGGGATGGGGGAGATTAACACCAAGCCATGGTCTTAATTTACAAGTTTACCACTGAACTGCAAAAGTTTGGGCAGTAGATGAATATTATTAGTATTATATATTTTGCTGCATGGCATGAGTGACTTCTTATGGTAGAAATGGTTTAGGGAATAATTTTATCTAGTTGAACCTTGACAACTTTGTTGCAGTGACTTCCTTATTTTTTTTCTGTTTACTGTCTTTCTAAAGTTTTCTTAACATGTGGTGTTTTCTCAGAGTACAGTTTTTGTTTTCCAAACCTTTTATCATCTTAGATGCTTTTCTCTGAACTCCATCTGTTGTGGGATGTTTAGGTTTGAATATAACTGTGTGAAGTCTAAAAGCACAGGTGATAGCAAACTTCCAGTCAGGAATTTGGACCTGGGTCATCATGACAAACCCCCATCAAAGTTACATTCTTCAAAAAATATTATTGAAATATGATATTTCCAGACAGGATTACCAGATCTTTATGAGCTTGTGGTGTAGGAAATTATTAGATTACAGCTATACTTTTTTGGCGTTCTGACCTTGCATATCATTTAAACTCAAGGTTGTAGTTATGTCTCTCTATTTTATCTTTGCCCTTTGTAAGTCAGTCTTGCCCTGTTCATTACAGTGACCCTGCAAGAGGAGTGGTCTCCTTTCCTTTTTATCTAAATGGTGGAGGTTACTGCAGCATCCTGCCAGAAAGCCTTCTGCCCTCTCCCAAAGGGATATGTTCTGTTGTATCTAAGTGTGCTTTGCCTTGGTGTACGGTAGGTCAGTGTGGTGCCTTACAGTGTCATGAGTTGACACATTAAGTTCCCCTGGCTCAGAAGCAAGCAGGGCTAACAGGGGTACAGTTTAAAGCCTACTGGGACAAATAACTCCTGATGGAAGTCCTGGCTTCAGCAGCCATACCCCTATTCTCCCTTGTGCTTTCTCATGCTGTTGCTTCCTTCCACTCCTGTTGGTAATGGAATTTGTATGTTGTACACTAAGCCAAATCAGGGAGGTGAATGATAACATTTTGCTGATGAGTTGTTTTTCTGCCAAATCATTTCCCTAACCTGTATCTCTGTGTGGCTGTGCTGTTTATGCAGCAAGGGAAACAGGAGCATGTGGCTGAGGAGGGATTGAGCCCTGGCAGTGATCTGGTATCACTGCTAGTGAATGCTCAATTTCACTCGGCTATTTTCAGGCTGAGAATTAAAATTCAGATTATTTTCCCTTACTGGGAAGGAGTAAACACCATAAACCTGTTTCTTGGCTCTGTTTAACTCCTAATTCAGCTTGCTGTATGGAATGTTCACTGTGTCCTTTTCCCATCCATCTGTGCAAGAGCGTGAGTAGCAGCCTTTCCCCAAACTGTCATCTGTGAAAGGGAGTCCAGTGAGTAAAGCAGCTCCCTGTGTAACGGTATGTCCCCACAGGAGCTCACAGAACAGGAATCACTGTTTGTCCTTATTATTGTTGTCTCTTGCCATGCTCAAAGCATCTCCTTTTCAGTCATTGAAGAGGGTTTTGAATGGTTATAAGAAGCAGTAGTTCTGGAAACCAAACTTTGGAAATTAGGCTTCTGTCTCCTGAAGGATTGCAGCTAGATGGGCTGTCTGCCCTTTTAATTGCCAGTCTCTGAGCCGGTGTATTGGATCAATGTCTGTCACTTGTCAATGCAATATGTTCCAGCTTCTTTGGGCATTTTGCTCCAGTGTACTCATGTCAAAATTAATCTGATACTTGGATCAATGTGATCTTTTCACTTTTCCCAGCATTTATCTGCAGAATACAGTAGCATTCAAATAACGTAGCGAGTCTTGTCTCTAATCGGTGTTGTAGAAGATAGCTTGAATATAGGTGTCCTGGGTTCAGCTGTAGCAGTTATTTTTCTCCTTCTTAGTAGCTGGTGCAGTGCTCTGTTTTCAACTTTAGTCTGAGAACAGTGCTGATAACACTGTTTTTAGTTGTTACTAAGTAATGCTTACCCTGATTAAAGACTTTTCAGTATCATGCTCTGCCAGCGAGGAGGGGCACAAGAAGCTGTGAGGAAGCAGAGACAGGACACCTGACCCAAACTAGCCAAAGGGGTATTCCATACCACAGCACGTCATGCCCAGTATATAAACCGGGGGGAGTTACCCAGAAGGCTCGGATTGCTGCTCAGGTTGGGCTGGGTATCAGTTGGTGGGTGGTGAGCAATCGCGTTGTGCCTCACTTGTGTTTATTGTTTTCCTTTTCCCCTTTTAGTTTTATATTCTCTCCCCTTGTTATTTCCCTTATCATTATTATTGGTGGTAGTAGTTTTGTATTATACCTTAGTTACTGGACTGTTCTTATCTCAACCCATGGGATTTACATTCTTTCGATTCTCCTCCCCATCCCTCCAGGAGCAGGGGGGGAAGAAGCGGGGGGGGAGTGAGAGAGTGGTTGCATGGTTCTGAGTTACTGGCTGGGCTTAAACCATGACAATGGGTATTTTGCAAACTCTAAATACATATTATGAGGATAAAAGATTTTCCCTAATATCAGGGTCAAAAAACTGCTTTGCAGCCTTACAGGTTTGTAAAAGTTAGGTCTCAAATGTTAAAAAGTGATAGCTATTTTAGAATTATTTTAATTGCAGAATAACAATTTTAGATTCAAATTTTGCACTTTAGAAAGGTTAAGGAATTGCACCTGAGGGCACAGAACTGGGTCACATTGGGACTTCCTTAAATGAGACTCTGTTGGAAGCAAATATGCCTTCATATTAAATAATTCATTAGCCAAATAACACTGGGACTGTCCTTCTAGTGCTGTCCATGTTTGGTCTTGCAGTAAACTTAAATGTATATGAAGAAATGTCCCTTAAGGTTGTGTTCATTTTACTTTTCATATTAAATTTTTCTGAAGTTCATTATTTAAGGGGAAGGATGAGGCTTAATTACTGGAATAAGGAATAATGCAGAGCTGCAGTTGTGTATTGTTCTTGGGGTTACTTTTCTGCTGCAGGAAGGGCCAGAACACCAGTATTGGGCATGCAGATGATTCGGCTCACAGCAGGGCCATGTAGCTCTTAAAGTTATGGTACAAAAGAAATCTTGTTCCCACATGGAATTACACATCTTATTTCTGAGGATTGATCCAAAAAATTGCTAAAATGCATAATACCCTGTTCATTTGCCTGCAAAATGTAAAGATTTGATTCAACTGTGGTGAACACTGGGGAATGTGGCAATTTTGAATGTAGGCCATATCTTCCTTGCTCTGTGTATGCAAAGACTGCAACTGGAGTAAACAGACTATGGCCTCTTTATTTCCACTGCAATCAACCTCAAAATCCATAATGAATTCATCAGGACAAGGATTTGGCCAGTATTTTCTCATCTGCAGACAAAGATACACCAGGACTGGATTGATAAAATCTAAATGATATGTTTACTAATGAGAGTTTTGATAGCAGGACCAAAAAAACCAATCATTTAATACTTGCATCTTTTTGACATCGATATCGCATCCCTTGATACTGAGTATTTATACTTTCAAATTATAATTCCAAATATCAGGGAGCAGATGCTCCTTTGGAGGGGGGGGGGGAGGAAGTAACAGCAGATGCAGTCAGGTATATAAATGACCACAAAAAATATTGCAGGCTTGGGGTTTTTTGGGGGAGGGGGGCAGGGGAATGACCTTTGAGATGGTGTGTATTTGTGTTTTACCTAATCACAATGGAAAAGAAGTCTGTATTTTTAATTTGTTGTATATTTTGATCTTTTGTCACCAAATTATTCTTTAGCAATAAACAGGTCTTTGAAACTGTTCTCAGGGGAAATATACTTGAAATTATATTGCCTGTTTGATGTCGTTTATTGAAAAGATTTACTAATTAAAACCAAAGCAAGTTAGGGCAACTCTTATATTGACTATTATGATTTTTAAGCAGGCTAGTTGAATGTTCTATCATAGACCTACTTTTATGCAACTCTGTCATTATTTTATACATGACATCAAATAATTCATGTATTTTCTCCCTTTTTCCCCAACATCTACAACATCTGTGAACTTCATTATTTTGGGGGATGTTTCCAGCTTAATTTATTAAATCTCTCTCAGTATGTTTGTTTCTTACCTCATTCATAGATTGTAGTAAAATTAGAGTTACTGAATAATAGTAGATGATGTAAGTCACTCCACTACAAGAACATAAGTTTTGCTTGTGGAAATACTGTATGTCAGTTTAACACAATTTATTGCACAAGCTACATATAGTAAATGCTTTTCTCTTAATTCTACTCATAGCTTCACTTTCACATGAGCAGCAATTGTGGATATACTGGCACTGGAAACCATTCCATTTCTAACATGCAGCCTAAGCTCTGAGCAGCTTAAAATGCTATCGATCATCTCAAGTCCTATGAACAGTGTTCCCATTGTACCTGCTACTGGCCTAAGGCAATGGTAGCCACAAGGGAAATTCTTATTTGTTTGGGGTTTCTTAAATCTGTTGAATTTGATTTTTTCATCTTAATGGCATAAACTGTTAACACCTCTTCAGTTTTATAAAAAAGCAAGAGAGTGCCTTTTCTTTGTTTTCTTAAAAAGATTGATTAATCTCTGGCATTTTGGCTATGGTGTCATGAGGTTCTTATCTCATCAAGCAGTAAGCACATACATTCATTTGCCTATTCTCCCCTTCCTCAATTTTGTATTCTTAGCTTATGAAAATCACTTTGAATAAATCTGCACTTTCCAGAATTCTTCGTAGAGCCAGTACTGGTTCAGCATACTTCTTTGGCAGCTCTTGTTGGCAAGACTTGTATGACTTGCATGCTAAGAAAAAAAAAGGGGGGGAAAGGTCATCTGACTTTAGGTTTGTAAATGTAGATGTCAAAACTCATCAACTTCAGTGTTGCAACATCAGGCATCAGAGTTTATATCCATGAAATTCCTGATATGTATTCCTAAATTTTAACAGATTTCTGATTAAGTAATGAAAACATGTCCCAGACAGAGGCCAGCTCTGTTGATCTGAACATGCCTGGAGTCTGCACATGGACACTGAATGGCCTTTTCTGTGTATTACAAAAATATTTTTCAATGCACTACAAGTATTAAAGCTGTATTAGGTCATCAGCTAACATAAATTTAAATTGTCTGACTTCAGTAGGAAAGATTACAGAACACCTGGACCTTTGAAACAGACATAATACCTTTCTGTTTGTTTATTTGAGTAATAATAATTACTTTGTAATAACTTTTTACTTTTATGCTGAAATTCAGCTTTTGTTGTTTACCTAATGCCGCCAGGAGAAGAGTATTTAATTTCTTGCATGTTTCAAGGTGCACTTTTTCTACCAATTTTCCTAAAATGCTTTTTTTTTGGTATGCTGAAATGAACAGCGTCACATTATGTTCTTTCATCTTGGTGGCAATTAGCCATTGATTTCACTAAGATCACTGTGCAATAAAGGATTTATAATGCAGCATTCAGGTATTCAGAGGTAGACTCTGAGAAGATGCTTTTGCTAGGGATGTTTGTTCAACTTTTGTTAGAAATAAAACTTTGTGGAAGTAGTTGTACTCAACACATGTGAACAGAATTAGCTAATTATTTTTCCTGACACACCTGCACCTTTAGGACACCCACCCAGCTACACTTGGTGGAAGGGGAATGAGGAGAAAAAGGAATCATGTTAGTCATGTGTTAAGCTGCATGAGACTTCCTTCCTATACATAATCTTCTACTCTGAAACAGATGGCACATTTTGAGATACACAGGGAGGAACAGAGGTGGAGGATGTCCACAGGTGATTATAGACTCAAAGGAAGAGACTACTATTAGCTTTTTAATTTTTAAATGCTTTACATCACCTTTAAAAAAAGCTTTGAAACAGATTTAGGAGCAGTTATCTGGTATCAGGTGGTTAGACAGCTTATTTGATGTTGAATGACAAGTAGTAGTGCAGAAAAGTAGAATTCCTGTGAAAATGAGTTAGCAAGAAAACAGGCCTTAAGGAGCACTAATATATGTAAAACAACAAAACAAAGCAAGCAAACAAACCAACCAACCAACCAACAAAAAACACACAAAAAAAACCCCAAACCCCAAAACCACAAAAGCCTGGTTTCACTTACTTGCAATTTGCAGTCTCCAGGAGTTCAGTGTATTCAGCCATGCTCAGGACCAAAATCCTGTTTGCGTGCAAAAGACCAAATCTTCAGTCTGCAGACTCATGACTGTCTTTCTTACAGGATAAACTGCTGGATGTGAAACATACTGCCTCAGTAGCCCTCAACAAGCTTTTCTGTGGGCATGAAGGTTAAATAAGAATTCTTTGGGAGGAAAATATATTTTAATTTTAATTTTCTTTAACTTTTTTTTTCCTCTTCCTATTGTGCTGGCCATCTGCATCCTCCAACGAGGTGCTTACTTCAGGCTGCTTGACATATGGTGAGGGAAAATGCACCATAAGCCACTTCTTAGAGTGGATTGATGAGGAATAGAAAGCAGTGATGGCATTCTTGCTCTTTTTCAGGGTGAAGTTGGTGAAGTTAAGTAAGGTTCTTTGGAAAGTAATTATTATGCTATGAAAAAATGAGCGATGCCAGTCAGTCTTGTGTGTGTAATGTGCCGTATCTCAGTGTATTCAACCACATAGTTCAAGTATAAACCAGAAAACTCAAGCTGAACAGTTTACTGACAGCAGTTCAAGGAGCAAACACTAGACTGATGGCAGGAGGACTAGTCTGTGTGGTCTCTGCTTTTGGGACTGGTTGCTAAAGCCCAGATTCTGGAAGGTGAAGATGGGCTTTCAGCTTATCATCTGGTGTTATGTTAGTGAAGAACAGGGTTCATGTGGAAGGAACATGGCATGAATAAAAGAGTTGCATCGTCCAGCAGCAAAAGATGTCCAAGTGGATCCAGTTGGAAACAGGTTTGTTTGCAGTATGCATATTTCTGAAACTTGTTCCAACATTTGAGGCATTTGATAGGGATGAGATAAATAATTTTGGAAAACTGATGATCAGCACCTACAATTTTTAATTTATCCAACAGGTGGAAAAAAAGAACAACATTGGATGTTTTACCCTTGTATGACATACAGGGTTACTGATGACACAGGCATTATTTTCCCTTTATGCTGATAACTTGGAAGTTGAAAATGTTGTGTGTCATATTTCACGAGAAATTTTGAGCATTACAGACTTGATGTTATGGAAATGGAAAAACATCAGTCATGCTGGTATTAGACCAGGAAACAAGAATGACAAATAATAGAGTGACAAACTCAGTACTTACAAATACTGAAGGTTGTTCCATTTTTAGTGTCTCTCTTAACCTGAATATTCAATTAAACTTATTCCTTAAAATCAGAAATAAACCAGTGGTAGTTGTCTTTACTCCCCAATCTTCATCACTGTCCTAGGTAATGTAATTACATAGTGTTAAGGATGAATTATTTGGAGTGTGCAATACTATTCAGTAGTATAATTTTCAATTTTGATCAGTTATATTAAATTTCTGTCTTGTGCTTTGTGCTGGGAAGGGTCTGCTAGACATAACAGTACTTTTTTAAGTTTTGGATTCGTAGTACTGACTGACATTTGATAAATACAGAATAGAGTTCAGCTTGGCCATGGTGATACACATCTGGAATAATGTTAAGTGCAAGAGGGTTGTATGGGATTATTTGGTCTTTTTAAAGCTCTCAGGGCGGTGGCATGCATAGTCCTGTCCCAGACATTATTTAAGCAGAAACCTCAGTTTCTGCTGAATGGAGTCTTTAGTTTGACTTTTTTTTTTTTTTTTTAATATATATATAGTTTGGAAATAAAACTTAAATTTAATTTCTGATAATCTTGTTTTGATTGTATATAGCTGGCGATTTAAAAAGGGGTTTTTTTATTTGCACTTAGATATGAGAATTACCTTCCTTATTTTGCACAAAGAAAATATGCCTGGATTTGTGTGGTGAGAGTGGTGTGTGCCTGTTTTTTTGATACTTGTGCTTATTGCTTATATTTTGGAACTTTTTTCCCCAAATTTCCAATTTTTCTATTTTTCAGTTTTGAAGTATTTACAGAATTGAAATGCAGCATTGTCAAGGCAATGAATGAAGTTGATTCATTGCAATAACATGTTAACTTTTGTTTACATCAATGAAATAATCACTTAGAGTAGAGATGCACTAACATGAAAAATAAGTGAAGGAGGTATTGCCCATCAGTTAATTTGAAAATCATGACACTTTTTGAAGTGTTTCCTTCATGAACCTTGTGAAAGCTTGTCTATGCAGGAGTTTTTTTAGAATAGCTAATTAAGAGAGGGAGTACTCAAAGTAAGACATGCCAAGTGTAGAACTATTCTGGAGTATCTTTTAAACTATGACTCACATCCAGCCTCAGTCAGAATGAATTTTAAGCTGCAGAGAAGATGAAAAAAAAACCAAAACAACCAACCAAAAAAAAAACCTAACAAATCAAAAAACCCAAAAAAACCCCAACACCCCAAAACAAAACCCTAAATGGATTTTTTCTTCTTGATTCATGTTGTCCAGAAGTCAGTTATTAATTAAAATTAATTCTTAATTTAATTGGCTAAGAAATTAATTTGCCTTCTGCATTGGCCAAGAGCTGTTGTAATAGTGTTGCAGGGTCTGGTCCCTCCCAACTTCTAACAAAGCTACTTTCTTCATTTTTAAGGGTGGTGTTAATGGATTTGTGATCATGCAGAGCTACATTGATACCCTTCCTCTCTCTGAATAGCCCTGCTCTGCAAGTGGCTGCATTAACTTTAATGGAACAACTTGAGGAAAAAAATTACTACTCAGTTTGGGTAGGCTGCAGGATCTGGTCTTTAGACAGAACTATAATAAATAAGAAAAGGAAGATAGTAGCTTTACCCCTTTCATGTTTCTTATCTATCTATCTGAGCTGAATAAAAATGGGAATTTTTGGTTGTACATGATGCTGATGAAAAGTGAAATCTCCCCATTTTATGTGTGAACATTTTTGCACATCTCCACAGTAGGGATTTTCCCTAATGCCTTTTGCATTAACAGCTGTGACAGGAACTCTGCTTCCAGCAGCTTCAAGTGGTTAAATCAATAATAGAAATAGTTTAAGAATACTAATCCACCACTGCTATGTGAATGTCCTATGCCCAGCCTGCTGTGTATGTAAACAGATAATGGTGGGCATCAATATTTTTTAATGTTGAATTTCTCCATATCTAAAACTGTAGTAAATAGCTCTGCAGATAATTTTTCAGAGGGTAAACGTAGTCAGACACATGGTGTTCAACCCTATGCTAACAGAAGTGATTCATCATCAACGATGAAAGGAATTTACCAGTATGAATTGGCAGTTGGTAATTTGACATATGCAGCTAGGCACTGTATAGGCACAGCATTTCTTGTGTATGAATTCTTTTCCTTATACCAGAGAAATATGAGTAGCTGAGATTAAGTAGGTGTAGTACTGTTGTTGTCAGGAACATGGAGAATAACAATTTCCCCATCTCTAGTAATTAGAAATTTGTGTTAGGATATGGTAGTTGACTTCTGAAATAAGGTTAGTTTGAGAGTGAATTTGGGAGCATATAAAGAATATCTGATAATTACAGCCACAGCACCAAGCCTGTATCTGGTAGAAATAGCACAGCTCTACTACAGGTAGTGGAGACTTTATCAGTTTGTGCTTGACTGAGAGTTGATTTGATGTGGAAACATCTTAATGTTCAGCTTGGATGGTAGGTACTCAGGGTAGTGAACACCATGGGTTTAGTGGAGTCAGATATATTCAACCTGAGTTATGCTAGGCACACCTGCATGGTCTAGTAGAGCATGCTGGAGAGAGATTTCCAAGCTGCTGAGCAGCTTCAGTAGAAAGTGTCTGTGCTCTTAGTGTAAAGGTGTTGGGTTCCACTGATGCTCTGTGGCAATGTGCATGGTGGCCTGTAGAGGAGGTATCATACAGTTATTGTACTGCAGTAACCTGGGTTTTCTGTGCTGCCTCTGGGCATTGGAACTGTGGGAAGAGTTTCATGAGCATTACAATAGCTCTGCCAGTATATTTCTTCACTGGAAGGTGAACAGGCAGGCTGTCAGCCTAAATAAAAGTGCATCTAATTTCTAACCCAAGGTGTTGAGTCTTGTTTTGAAACTTTGTGTGAGTTGGCAAAGAGAAGCTCCAAGTGTTTCCACTTCCCCTCTAAAGCTGACTTGTTATTTGTGGGCTTAATCTGGTGGGTTTTACACTTCAGTGATGGCTCTATTAACAAGGAGTAATATACATGGAGAAAGTTTCATGTTCTTCAGTTGAAAGGTGCTATGTAACCTCTCCCTGCTACACACTTCCTGCCTATTATTTATGATTTCATCTTTGGAAATAGTTTATCCCATAATTTGACTTTAAGTGTATTCAGTCCACACTTCGATCTACAAGATTAAGATGACTGGGGTTTTAGACGTGGTCCCTAGAATGAAGATCGCAGGAACTTGATGAGGGCATGGAGAATCAAAAATAATTAGGGACAATGTCAATGTAGAATACAAAAAGGTGAGCTGCTCTGCAATAAACACCTCCCAGTAGGAAAATAAAAATTAATCTCAGTCCATGTATTCCCAGTGAATCTCTGCCATATTAAAACCCTAAATGGGAGTTAGAAATATATAATCAATCAGACTTACACTATAGGGATTTGAGGCATTAGTTCATCATTCTATCCAAGGCACAGTCCAGGCTTTTTCTCACTGTGAAAAACCTTTGCATTTTCAAATAGACTAGCAGGCTAAGTCATTTTTTTGCATTTGCTTCTATAACAAAAATAAGTTTTCATATTTATAGAAACCAGCAATCAAATTCCATCAAAAGAAAGTCCATATATTATCTATCTGCCTCTTAAATCTGTTACGTAGTCATACATGGCTTTCCTCTCTTTAAGGAATTAGTCAAGCATATAATAAGTAGATCACTGACAGTTTAAAACTATTTTTCTGAAGTGGTGCATTGTCAGTTGCCTGGAGACAACTTATTCTGGGGATTTCTTCCTTCTCTAAGGATGTCTAAAAGTGTTTATTGGCTTTGAAGTCCACAATTTTATTTTTTGCACCAAAATCAAAGCTAAATAACTCATGGAAGAAAGTGATGTGTGCATGTGATGCTCTTAGGTGCAATATTTTATATTTTCCTTGAAGCAGCATTGCTTGGAAGAAATTGTGGGTTACTCCACTTTTGCAATTTAACTTTAACTTGAGGTATTTTCATGGGGGGGCGGGGATGGTGGTGGTGTTTTGCTCAACAGTGTTTCAGTTATGGGATCTTGAAGTACACGCAAGAGAGTCAGGGGACAGGATGGCAGAAGACAAAGCAGGGTTAGGCTGTGGTACTGCCACTTGGAGAGCTCTTTGGTTTTCCAGCTGCTTAGAGGTGGGCAGAGGCAGCTGAACAGTGACTCTGTGTATGTCACTGGGCTAATTGCGATAGTGCCTATTATGCCTGAACTGCTTAGACAGCTGTGGGGAAAGCCTGAACTACTGAGAGCTATAGAGCTGGCTTGTAGCTAACACTGTTGTGTAAAACCTCTGATCACGGCACAGGCATATACATGCATCTCTAAGCATGTTTCACAGATTTGCTCATCCCTGCCTTTTCATTATGTGTTTTGTCAGTGCCTAGAATCAGAGAGCTCTAATACTTTGAAACTTCGTGCTACTTGCAGAATTCAGTGTTTCACTGTGTCGTTGTTTAAGCCCAACTGGTAACTCAGAACCACGCAGCCACTCGCTCACTCCCCCCCTTCTTCCTCACCCCTCTCCCAGAGGGATGGGGAGGAGAATCGAAAGAATGTAACTCCCACGGGTTGAGATAGGAACAGTCCAGTAACTAAGGTATAATACAAAACCACTACTGCTACGACCAATGATAATAATGATTAGTGAAATAACAAGGGGAGAGGATACAATTGCTCACCACCCACCGACCAATACCCAGCACAACCCGAACAGCAATCTGGGCCTTCCGGGTAACTCCCCCTGGTTTATATACTGGGCATGACATGCTGTGGCATGGAATACCCCTTTGGCTAGTTTGGGTCAGGTGTCCTGTCTCTGCTTCCTCCCAGCTTCCTGTGCCCCTCCTCCCTGGCAGAGCATGAGACTGAGAAAGTCCTTGATCAGGGTAAACATTACTTAGCAACAATTAAAAACATCAGTGTTATCATCAGCATTGTTCTCAGGCTAAAGTCAAAAACACAGCACTGCACCAGCTACTAAGAAGGAGAAAAATAACTATTTTCAGACTTTTCAGTCTCTCAGGCTTTGCCAGTGAGGAGGGGCATGGGAAGCCGGGAGGAAGCAGAGACAGGACACCTGACCCAAACTAGCCAAAGGGGTATTCCATGCCACAGCACGTCATGCCCAGTATAAAAACTGGGAGGAGTTACCCAGAAGGCCCAGATTGCTGCTCGGGTTGGGCTGGGTATCAGTCGGCGGGTGGTGAGCAATTGTATTATGCATCACTTGTGTTTATTGTTGGTTTTTTTTCCTTCTCTTTTTAGTTTTATATTCTCTCCCCTTGTTATTTTCCTTACCATTATTATTATTAGTGGTGGTAGTAGTAGTTTTGTATTATACTTTAGTTATTGGACTGTTCTTATCTCAGTCTTTCAGTTCTCCTATACATCCCTCCAGGAGTGGGGGGGGAAGAAGCGGGGGAGTGAGCAAACAGCTGGGTGTTTCTAAATTGCCGGCTGGGCTTAAACCATGATACCCAGTCAAAATGTCACCCTTTTAATGTATGCATACCCTCATTCCCTTTAGCTGGGCAACTAAATCTAAGGGAATCTGTGTCCTGGGTTCATCTATAGCAGTCATTTTTCTCCTTCTTAGTAGCTGGTGCAGTGCTGTGTTTTTTAACTTTCAGCCTGGGAACAACGCTGATAACACTGATGGTTTTAGTTGTTGCTAAGTAATGTTTACTCCGACCAAGGACTTTCTCAGTCTCATGCTTTGCCAGGGAGGAGGGGAAGCCGGGAGGAAGCAGAGACAGGACACGTGAGCCAAACTAGCCAAAGGGGTATTCCATACCACAGCACGTCATGCCCAGTATATAAACCGGGGGGGAGTTACCCGGAAGGCCCAGATCACTGCTCGGGTCAGCAAGTTCGCCAATGACACGAAGCTATGTGTCCTGCTTGTGGGGTTGGGGGGGTTATGCTTAACTTCACAATCAAACCATCCAAAAAAGCTAAATGTTTTCACTGAGATTTCTGATCAGTGAATCAAGGAGAAAGAGGTAAAAACTGCAAAGGAGGAAAATCAGATGGGGGTGTGGATGCATTTATATGGGACAGAAAGGATTTGCTTATGGGCAAGGACCCTGTTTGTATGTAATCCAATTTCTGACTGGATTTAGCCTAAATCTGTGCCTGGGAATATATTAGTAATGTTGATAAGTAAGCATGGTCTCAAGAGCTGGCCTGCTTCTCTGCTTCACTGACAAGAGATGCAGCCAAAAGGGCCTGCCCCACTCTTCCCTCCATGTGTTTCTTGATGAAAGCATCATATTTGCCATTAGTCCGTGTGGAAATTCAGCCTTGGATCCCAGCTGCATGGTCAGGGCAAAGAGCCCCACTTGGGGGGCAGGGAGGCAGCAGCTAGGCAGAGGGGGGCTGTCCTGGCAGGCCTGTGGCCCTGCTGGCCCTAGGGTAGTCAGGCACTGGCGAGGTGATGAGCCAGGCTGGACACTGGCCCTGCCATGCTGTGGCCCAGGCTGTGCTCCTGAGGGGCCAGAGGGCTCCATGGGGCAGGGGAGGGCTCTGGCTGCCCGCAGGGCCCCAGCGACCTCTGGAAGTCATGGAAGCCTATGCAAAGGTTACTAAATTTTGTGTAGCTTCCACAAAGAAAGATGCAGCTCGGCTATGCTGGTGTTGCTTCCTCAGAGAGGTTATATGTGGAGAAGACATCAAGTCAGTGACAAAACCAGTACCCTTCCCCCCCTGCCAACAACCACCACCCAAATCGGCTCCCTCACCTCCTGGTCCTACTGTTTGCAGCACTATTTCTGTAACTTTTATACAGGATGATTTTAAGAATGTGACAGTAAGTTAGCTAACCTTGTCATAGGGCTATAAATGTAAGATGAATTGAGTGTGCTTGATTGATAGGGCTTCATTGTTTATTTAGTGTGCTTGCAGGCTTCTGGAGCTTGCTTGACCATCCTGGCATTCCATGAGGAAAAGGAGAGTGCTCTCTGAGCTTCTCAGCAGTTTTAAAAAAAAACCAAACCCCCCCAAAACCCCTCACAAAACCCACACACAAACGTTTTCCCAGGACTTTAAGTAATTTAATAACTTAGCATCAGGAGTGCATATACTCATTCAACTTTGTTCAGACTGAACTTATGTCACTGTCATGGCAAGAAAATACTGTTGAAATTGGGTAAACAGGAATGAACTGAGCATAGGTGAAGTGGCAAAGAAGATTTAAAAAAAAAAAGCAAAAGAAAGAAAAAGCAAGGAGCATGGACATTAGAGCTGTACCTTAATTTACTACTGGACCTGGTCAGTGAGGTCTTGCTGTGACACTGGAGAACACTTTTTCCATTTTCAAATGCACAGTCTAAGTTGAGAGCCTTGATGAGTCAGCTTTATCTTCAAGATCAGTGGCTAGTCCACCTTCCAGGATGCTGTATTTTTTCCACCTTTTCATTTGCTTCTCTCACGGAGAAATTGTAGCTCGTCATTGACAAAATATATATCTTTCTGAGCAGAGTGCATTAATATGCTGTAACAAACAGCCTACTTAAAACTACAAAGTGTACCTTCTATGCCTGTGCTAGTTAATCCAAAACAAAGATTAAGTAAGGTTTTTGTATATAAGGGGAAAGCTGAATGTGAAATTAAAATGTAAATCAAAAAGTAATTGGCTTTTTGTGCATAGTTTAGGTAAAATTTACTTTTGAAGAATGACTTTGTGTTTTAACACAACAGGCCAGACACCATGTGGCACACTTGCACTTAATAATGGCAACCAATCTAGACCATAAATATTGCAAATTATGCCATTTCAATGAGGAGCCCTATGAACCGTAATAAAAACCCCTGTGATTAATTCTAAAACTGCTCTGCTCATATTAGACCTGCAGTGGCCTCCCTGATGAGATCAATACAGCATAGCAGAGTGATTCTAATAGAAGCATTATTATCTTTTAATCTTCAGGAGAATGCCAACTTTGAGAATTCTTCAGCATTCTGGCTGCTTATTTTCTTGGAGCAACCTTGAAGGCAGTTGTTTTCTGAAATGAAGATACATTAGAGTCTTTTCAAGGATTTATCAATAATATGACACAGTCACTGTTTGTGGAGGCAGCAGCTAAAAGACACATTTGTATGCTGAGACTTACAATTGGTCACAATGACCTTCCCTGTCAGCCTCTATTTTCTCAGCAGACAAATGCCTACAGTGAATGAGGACTAAAAAGGACAGGGACGAGAGTGGGTGCATGTGTGTGTGGGGAGTGGGAGAATACAGAGTAGTGCTTTTCAGGCAGCCAGCAGCATCCACTTCCTAGAGCCTAGGTTGCATGTACTATGTTTAGCTTGGACGTTTCTCTGTGTGCACTGCAGGCAATGCTAACTGGAATCTGAATTTTGTAACAGATTTCATCATCAGTGGAAATGGAATTTTATTCAGTGATTGCAATAATGAGGAATACCTGGCAAGTCTGAAAATACACATTGTAATCAGTTGAAAGGTCCAAAGAGAATGAAAATGGTTTTGTTATTGAAAATACGATACTGTATTTTCACATAAAATAATAAGTAAGTATTCCTTAGCTTGTAATGTGAGTGTGGCAAGATAAGTTTAATTATCCATTAGATATTTTTAAAGTTTTTTGGGGCAGGGGAGGGGGGGCAGTGTCACTAACCTGGTTCTGAACCTTCTGAAGAATAGATTGGCTTGACCGGGTTTTATGAGGTGTTTACAGATTGTTCATGGCATTAGCAAATACACATAGCTGTTGCATAATATGTGACCTACTCTGTAGGAATTGAGCATCAATATGATGATAGACACAACAGCAAATAATGTAAAAGGAGATTCTTTGATGCTTCTTATTTGTCTCCTCTAGGAATGGATATGTAATGACATGTAATTTGAAGTATGTGGGTTATAAATACGGTTTCTACAGGAATCTTCAACAAATGGGAAAAACACAGTAGAAATTAAACTATTCAGTATAATAAAAGGGAAGTGAGAGGTAGCACTGGATTCACGTGTGGAAGCTGACACTCAGGAAAGCTGTCTGTAGGTGATGTGCTGGTACTGCTAACAGGATATGCAGACAGATGTTCTACAGAATCTGTATTAAGCCAGTAAGAGAGAAATGGTGTAAATAAAGATACGTTGCTTCCATTTCAGACTTGTAACTAGTTTAATTAAGGTTAGAGACCAAGAAGCTATCCTTTTTTGTTGTTGTCTGGAGTGGCTTTTTACTTTCTGTTTATACTAAATGTATTTCATGGATTCCCCCTCCCTCCCCGTGGCTTTAGATGCTTGGAGGAACTGTGTCGGTTCCTTGCAGACAGACATCAGTACAGCTCTATTTCACTGTTGGGATCTCAGGCTTTCGCTTGAGCATGCTTGGGTGAGCCTGCTCCTCACACATACTGCTTCTTCCTAGAAGGGATGATTTAGATGTCTTGCCTTGGTGCACAAATTAAAGTGTGGTAGCTCTCTTTGGGAGCACCCATATGGTGGAGTAGCTGGCTTGCTCTGTGTACTTGTCATAGTTTATTATACACTTATATTCATATGTCTTAAGAGCTTTGTCTGTTGTGCCTGGGAAGGGCTGAAATTTCCCTAAATGAATGTAAATCTGGATTTCATTCTGTAGTCCTTTTAAGGACACGTCACTGGAAGATAGCAAGTTGTTTTGGGTTGGGTTTTTTGTTGTTTTGGGGGTTTTTTTGTTTTGTTGTGACTGTTTTTAACAACAAAAACAGGCAGTGAGAAAGGGTGGTGCTGCTGGATGGTTGCATTAAAAATATTGGCACTGTTTTAATTTTTCTCTTGGTAATGTGAGTTAATGCCATTGTGGAATAAACAGGTATCACGTCACATGAGTTCCTCATCAATAGAATTCATAAACTGTTTATGGTTTAAAATTCTGTTGTACAGGCTTTCATTATTAAGTACTATCCTTTCTGTTTTAAAAAATATAAAGTTTCAAAGGGCATGCTCTCATTTTCTTTTTAAGGAAATAAAGGAAAAAACCCAACTCTCTGGCAGACACTGTTAACGATGCTAAATATCTTTGCAAATGTAATCCTCATTTTAGTTTTGTTCTCATTTAACTGGATTAGGAAGGCATAACAAACCTAAAAGGTTACTTTCATGTCTTTAACTTTGCATAATAGCTAAGGTGTGATATGCGTTTCTCTTGTAATATTTTTCTGTGTATGTTATTCGTACTTAGCAAAGGACAATTTTTCTGCAGATGAATTCTAATTCATGTTCATGCTCTTGCTTCACGTCTTAAATTTTAATCAGTGTTATTTAAAATATATTTTCTTTGAGCTCCTTTTCTTAATCTTAACCTACTAACACTGCAAGCTGTTAAACAATAGGAAGTCCTTTTGAAAGATTTTTTTTTTTTGCAGCCATAGAGTATTTCTGAAAGTGGAGATTAAATTGTTCAGCTGTCTTCAATACCTGGTAAATACAGAAGACATACACAGAGTACTTGAAGAATCTTGAGCTGCTTTAGGCCTAGGTTCAAGATTAGAGGCAAATGAATACCCTCCTGTCTAAGGCTCATGAGAAGGACAGTTGGAAGGAATGTAGCTTAATTAAGGCATAACTTAAAATTTAATTCACAGGGATCTTTCTGGCAGAACTTCATACAGTGCAGATCACAATTCCTAAGTAATTTTCATCAAGTACAAGACTACTGTTACTCCTCCCAGTCTGTTACTGGGACCATTGTACATTTTTGTTACATGAAATTTAAGAGTCTTGGCTTATATGAACATTAAGAGTCCTTTTTTATTAAGCAACAGGATACCCATGTTATTTCCCATCTTCAGGGGAGGCCTTTCTCAAAATCATTTTCCATTGTAGTTTCACAGGGAACTGCGTAGAATGTGTAGCAGCTGTGCACACATTTGAGCCTGTATCTTAACTCTTGACCTATAGACCAGATCCCCAATTACATGGGGAACTATTTTACCAGAACCATTCAGTAGCGGAAGAAAAATAATTTTTGTTCTCAGGTGATTTGTATAGTACCCACATCAAACTAAGAAAACTGCATTGGCTGTGTGATAGCATAGGAAGGAGGGTGTGAGGTGGGACTGCCTTCAGAGGGGTGTGTGTTTAGGGGCTCAGTGCACACCCCACTTCTGCTGGCTCATAGTAGCAGTGTCTTTTTTTTCTTATTTTGCCAAACTCTATATGGGATGCTTAAGAAATGTCACTTAAGACTTCTTCTACAAGCCTATCAAATGTTTTTTATTAATTCCCTTTCCCCCCTTTCTAAGCTAGGTATTATTATTATTTCTAAGATAGGTATTACATTGTTGATGTCATCTACTTGGACTTGTGCAAAGCATTCGACACTGTCCCACACAACATCCTTGTCTCTAAATTGGAGAGACATCAATTAAATAGATGGACCACTTGGTGGATAAAGAACTGGCTCGATAGCCGCACGCAAAGAGTTGTGGTCAACGGCTTGATGTCCAGTTGGAAACCTGTAACGAGTGGTGTCCCTCAGGGATCGGTGTTGGGACCGGTCCTGTTCAACATCTTTGTCGGCGACATGGACAGTGGGATTGAGTGCGCCCTCAGCAAGTTTGCCGATGACACCAAGCTGTGTGGTTCGGTTGATACGCTGGAGGGAAGGGATGCCATCCAGAGGGACCTTGACACACTCGTGAGGTGGGCTGATGCCAGCCTTATGAAGTTTAACCAAGTGTAAGGTCCTACACCTGGGTCAGGGCAATCCCAGGCACAGCTACAGGTTGGATGGAGAAGAGATTCAGAGCAGCCCTGCAGAAAAGGACTTGGGGGTGTTGGTTGATGAGAAGCTTAACATGAGCCAGCAGTGTGCGCTTGCAGCCCAGAAAGCCAACCGTATCCTGGGTTGCATCAAAAGAAGCGTGACCAGCAGGTTGAAGGAGGTGATCCTGCCCCTCTACTCTGCTCTCATGAGACCTCACTTGGAGTACTGCATACAGTTCTGGTGTCCTCAACATAAGAAGGACATGGAGCTGTTGGAGCGAGTCCAGAGGAGGGCCACGAGGATGATATAAGGGGGCTGGAGCACCTCCCGTATGAAGACAGGCTGAGAGAGTTGGGGCTGTTCAGCCTGGAGAAGGCTGCGTGGAGACCTCATAGCAGCCTTCCAGTATCTGAAGGGGGTCTATAAGGATGCTGGGGAGGGACTCTTCCTTAGGGACTGTAGTGGTAGGACAAGGGGTAATGTCTTCAAACTTAAACAGGGGAAGTTTAGATTAGATATAAGGAAGAAGTTCTTTACAGTGAGGGTGGTGAAGCACTGGAATGGGTTGCCCAGGGAGGTTGTAGATGCTCCATATTTGCTTATTCAGCACTAGTTAAGAATGACAATGACCTGATCAGCCTAGCATGTATGAATAAACTCATGGAAGTTTTGGTAAATCTGGCTTACCTGTGTCTTCAAATAGCCTGAGTTGGGGGGGAATAGTTTAGGGAATCAGACTAAAAGTGATGGTCTAGTGTTGCATCTAGTTTTGTCTCATCAGCATTCAGTTCCACTGCCTAAGCATGAAGGAGGGAAAAGTCACTGTAACATGAAGAGATAAGAGGAGTGAGAAGAGAAAAATGTTCCTTATTTGAGCTGAAAATAAAGGGGAATATCATATAGCTCACAAGTTTCTTGTTTATGCTGTTCAAAAAATTTTGTGGGCAAATGGCATTTATGGTTTTGCTTGCTTCTAAAAGCAAAGGTAGTGATTTCCTACAGTATTTATTTTCCTGAATTGTTGTTGTCACACTTTTTGTAGCTGCAGTGAAATATGGTAACTTGCATACCTTTGTGTGGACGTGAGTTTGAGGGTTGAGCTGATGAGAAAGTATTTTTGGCTTTTAGTCATAGCATGTTGTATCGGAGTATAGTTGTGATCTAACAACCAGAGTAGTAAGATAAGCAGTGAAAGCTAATAGAAAATAAAAATGTACTATACTAATTCTCCACTTTGCTGATCATTCAAGTCATTCCTGTTGGTAGGACCTAACATCTGTAGCTCTCAGGAGATGGCATATGTAGTAGTACATCTGCCAGTTGAGTAGCAGTGTTGCAGGGACAGTCAGGGCAAGGTGGTAGCATTGCCTCCTTAGAAAGTAAGTGGATATTGTGGTGCTATTGCCAATAGACACGGACATGGAATGCTAGTGAAAGTGAAATAAATTTTCATGTTCACGTGTAGGGAAGGCACAGGCTGTTGTATCCATGTGAGACTTCAGCTGTCCCAAAATTTGTTGGAAGCATGATAGGCTTGGGTGCAAGCAGAAGACAATTTCTTGGCACAGATGAATGATGAGCTGAGTAGAGATGTTCTGCTGAATCTCCTCCTCATAACCAAGGAAGAACTGGTCAAAGATACAAAGGGCAAGGGCATCCTTCCTTGCAGTAATCATGAGACTGTGGAGTTTAAAACCCTTTAAGATAAAGTAAGAGTAAGATCACAAGCTTGGACTTTAGGAAAGCAGGTTTTGGCTTAGTCAGGGAT
Source organism: Strigops habroptila (assembly GCF_004027225.2). Classification (NCBI taxonomy): domain Eukaryota; kingdom Metazoa; phylum Chordata; class Aves; order Psittaciformes; family Psittacidae; genus Strigops; species Strigops habroptila. The sequence goes on from NC_044301.2 coordinate 10,228,286, forward strand.
CTTTTTGGCAGGCTTAATGGAAGACTGCCCTGGATGATCAAAGGGACACAGGTCACTTGGTTGATATTCAAAGACAACCTCCTCAAAGCACAAAAACATTCTATTGCAATGTTTATAAAGTCAAGCAAGCATGGCAGAAGGCCAACATGGATACGTGGGGAACTCTTGAACTCAAACACAAGAAGGAGGTACAGAGCAAGTGGAAGCAGTGGTGGGCTACCTTGGAGAAATACAGAGATATTGCCTCAGCATGCAGGGGTAGAATTAGGAAATTCAAAGCTCAGCTGAAGCTGAAAAAAAAAGAGGGATGTGAAAGGCAACTGTCTTACAGAAGTATGTTGACAGCAAAAGGCCAAGAAAAATGTGGGTCAGTTGCTACTCTACCTGGGCATCCTTTCAACAGGAGGCTGGACTATGTGACCTCTGGGGGTATTTTCTGGCCTACGTGATTTTATGATTCTGTGATTTGTGGTGAAGTTCTAGACTACACCTCATACTGCAAGATTCCTTATGGAAGGAGCCCAACATTGTACACTATAAGAAAAAGGTACATCACTGTATAGTTGGCACTTTTTAAAATAAATTTGAAACTAGCTCTTGCAGCAGGCATAGAAAATGAGACAAGTTAGGTCTAAATATGTACAGTATGTATAAAAACTCCTGAGATGACAAGGTTAAAATAGCTTGCTGTAGAGGTAACATTATAAAGGTAATATATCAAAAAAGAGGAGTTCAGTGCTTTTTGACCCAGTGAAATTAAGTTTGTCCTATATCTGACACCGCGATCTCCTCCAGCATGGAGGGACAAAGTCTTGGACTTATCCACAGTGCTCTTGGCTTTCAGCAGCCGAGAGAAGGTCTCATTTAACAGCCATCTGCATGGTGTTACTAGATTAACCTTTTAAATTATTATTTATGCTATAAAAGGATACATTAGGGTCTCTTTTTTTTTTTTCTCTACTTTGTACTGTAATTTTCACCTGTGCAAACTGGAATGCTTTCTTTTTATACTTAGGAAAATCTCAGCTCCAAAGATCACAGAATGAGCTACAGTGGAGTAGGTCTGTCCTGGGTTCAGCTATAGCAGTCATTTTTCTCCTTCTTAGTAGCTGGTGCAGTGCTGTGTTTTTGACTTTCAGCCTGAGAACAACGCTGATAACACCGATGTTTTTAGTTATTGCTAAGTAATGTTTACTCCGACCAAGGATTTTCTCAGTCTCATGCTCTGCCAGGGAGGAGGGGAAGCCGGGAGGAAGAAGAGACAGGACACGTGACCCAAACTAGCCAAAGGGGTATTCCATATTGCAGCACGTCATGCCCCGCATGTATACTGGGGAGAGTTACCCAGAAGGCCCAGATCGCTGCTCGGGTTGTGCTGAGTATTGGTCAGTGGGTGGTGAGCAATTGTATTGTGCATCGCTTGTGTATATTGTTTTTCCTTTTCCCCTTTTAGTTTTATATTCTCTCCCCTTGTTATTTCCCTTACCATTATTATTATTGGTGGTAGCAGTGGTAGTTTTGTATTGTACTTTACTTACTGGACTGTTCTTATCTCAACCCATGGGAGTTTTACATTCTTTCCATTCTCCTCCCCATCCTTCCGGGAGAAGGGGCAAGGGAAGAAGGGGGAGGGGAGTGAGCAAGTGGCTGCATGTTACCAGATTTAATTAATTTTTTAGGTGGCATCTTTTTGGTTTGAGGAGCAGGGTTAAAAGTGCCATGAAATAGTCTGCTAATCAATTTTAACATCTTGTGGCAGAAATCACTAACTTTTAACTGAAGGCAGAAAGTATTTTAAAGTATTTAAGTTGGTTTTGGTCCAGAATGAATCATGCTTTCTACAGGAAATCATAGCAGTTGATTTCTATTACAGAATTATCATGAGTATCACATGAACTATATTGTATTGTCAGGTATGTTTCTGTAATAAATAAGAATATTGTTACAAAACACAAAAATCTGGACAACTCCTCAATCAGTTTTCAGATAATTTATGATCACTTTCTACTTTCAGTTATCCAAATTAGCAAATGTATTTTCTCATACTGGTATGTTTGGAAGTGTGTGGAATTACAGCATGATTTTTTTTTTCTTTCATGTGCAGTTGTATGCATTTCAGGACAACAGAAAGCCAATATTTCTGTATTTATTTTCTTCAAAGCTAATATAAGTAGAATGACTACTTTTGAAAATGCTGCTGATTTAATAATAAAGTGGTTTTTTTGTATGAGCCTTCTGCCTGTTGTTGGTTTTTAATTGAGTTGAGAATAGGAATGAGCAGAATACAGTCTGATATTAAAAATATTTTTAAAACTGAATTTATGTGTTTGAATCTTGGTGATGCTACTTAAAATAGCTTTCTTCTAGTGAAAATAAGATTTCCTTATATTCCCCCACTGCCACATCTCCTAAACAGATAGGTGAAAGAAAAATATTAAGCAATCATTCGTAGCCTGAGCATACTGGAAAAATAATATATAAAATAGTTCAGAGAGACTCCATTCCTGTGCTTAAGACAGATTGGAAATTGCTCCCTGCAGGGCAGAGAAGGAGTTTGAGATGGACTGATGTTTAAAACCCCAGGCCCCGTGTCTGTTCTGCTGTGCTCCACTCTGGGAGGCATCCTGCAAGTGTACAATATCCTTTTGTTTAAGCAAAATTTGTAAAGATACACAAGGTATACTTAGGAGAAAGTGTATGGGTTCTGTTTTGCTTGGCACTTAAATGTCTTAAAATTTAGTTTCTTCATAAGAAGAAACTACACTTGCGGGTTATGCAAAGCTCTGGTCTCTTTAAAAAGGAGCATGCATTTTATGTTTGTACATGGCTGTTAATTTCACAGTGTCAAATGTAGACTGTGCCAGTAGAAAGGTTACACTTAAAAATTCAGTATCTAATATCTTGTGTGAGTTGTTAGAAACAGCATTATGTTCCGTATTCTTCAAAAAATGACTGATTTCCTGGCTGAACTGCAGCCTCATTTCGCTGTATGTTTAGAGAATTCACGTCCCATGGCCTGAGGTGTATCAGGATCAGGACAGTGTTACGATCAACAGCAAAGTTTATGTCCATTTCTGACAGAGGAATGAAGTTTTTTCTGTTGAGTGAATTGCATATTATACCAGGAGGGAAACAATTGAAGGAAATACTGGGAGCAATAATGGAACAGTTACAATAGGCTTTAGGTCTGTAACCCTCTGGAAAGTTTCATCACTTTGCAATGAAGCAGGAGTTTGGACTGTGATTTTCTTTTCTTATTGAGTTGGTTGGTTACAAGGGTGAAAGAAATCTGGTGCTTACTAACTCTGAACCATGTCGGGGATAATTAATAGAAGTATAGCACAGATTATCACATGCTGATTGTTCCAAAGAAACCGAAGGGTAGGATATCCGCAGCATACTGAGACCCATCTGCAGACATAAGCAGACAAAAAGCATGAAAAACCACCCCATACCTATGCTGAACTTCTAAAATACAGAGTCTGTACTTGTAAACAGCAGTGACCTTACACAGTATTTCTTAAGGGCTATGTGAGGTTCTCAGCAAAGACAGACACAGGCTAAAGGAAAGGAAGTGGCAATAAAAAGCTAAACTTAAAGCCAGAGGGATTTGGGGAAAACTTTATAGTCCCAGAAGACTACCAACATAGTTAATGCCTGACAGCGATACTGATGTCAGGGGGAGGACTATAAAACATGGTAATATAACTTGGAGGCAGATTTGAATGTTAGCTAAATTTATTTTATTTGAAGCACTGATTTAAACAACATCATTTTTATTGAAAGCTTTTTAGACAAGAAGTGGTTATAAATAGTTGAAATTCTTTAGTTTATTAATAGTGACATTAATTTAGGAATAGATGATATGGGGAGCTGTGTCAGTATGTGGCTCTGGCATAATCCATTTGCAGCTGGTTTGTGTTAAGCAAATTCTTGCTGGTCAGAAATCTGATGTGAAAAGGACATTTCCTTAGTTGAGTTGAGTATCAATTTATATCAACTTTGTTTCCTGAGTTGAGTATCAATATTAAGCACTCTGCACCTACCCTGAGTTATTTAATTAAAGGGAATTGATACTTTCATTATTATTACCATGTTTTGCAAAAAACATTCTGAAAGAATTGTGACTCTTTTTTTGAAAATAATTACTTTGTTGCACCCAAAATAAACTATTTAGCTTCTAGAGAGGTATGGGATTTTAAGAGGCATCTCAGCATTTCATGTTAATGTTCATTGTTGATTCCCATGGTAGACAATTTGCTCTAAAGCAACTATTTCTCCTGCTTATGAGATGTTTAATTATGAATTCCCATGCTTTATAAAAACCCCAAATGTTGTGATTAGTCCTCACCACTAGGGAGGCTTATATTCTTTTTGTACCTGATTCTCTCTCCTTAAAAAGTGAGCTGCTAAACCACCTTAACTGAAGAGCAACGCTTTCCAGACTTTGGTGTGTGACTGTGCATCAACGAGTGGTGTCCCTCAGGGATCGGTGTTGGCACTGATCCTGTTCAACATCTTTGTTGGCAACATGGACAGTGGGATTGAGTGCACCCTCAGCAAGTTTGCTGACGACATCAAGCTATGTGGTCCAGTTGATATGATGGAGGGAAGGGATGCCATCCGGGGGACCTTGACATGTTTGTGAGGTGGGCCAATGCCAAACTCATGAAGTTCAACCATGCCAAGTGCAAGGTCCTACACCTGGGTGGGGGCAATCCCAGGCACTGCTACAGGTTGGGCAGAGAAGAGATTCAGAGCAGCCCTGCAGAGAAGGACTTGGGGGTGTTGGTTGATGAGAAACTGAACGTGAGCCGGCAGTGTGCGCTTGCAGCCCAGAAAGCCAACCGTATCCTGGGCTGCATCAAAAGAAGCATGACCAGCAGGTCAAAGGAGGTGATCCTGCCCCTCTACTCTGCTCTCGTGAGACCTCGCTTGGAGTATTGTGGACAGTTCTGGTGTCCTCAACATAAAAAGGATGTGAAACTGTTGGAGCAAGTCCAGAGGAGGGCCACGAGGACAATAAGGGGGCTGGAGCACCTCCCATATGAAGACAGGCTGATAAAGTTGGGGCTGTTCAGCCTGGAGAAGAGAAGGCTGCATGGAGACCTCATAGCAGCCTTCCAGTATCTGAAGGGGGCCTATAAGGATGCTGGGGAGGGACTCTTCATTAGCGACTGTAGTGGTAGGACAAGGGGTAATGGGTTCAAACTTAAACAGGGGAAGTTTAGATTAGATATAAGGAAGAAGTTCTTTACAGTGAGGGTTGTGAGGCACTGGAATGGGTTGCCCAAGGAAGTTGTGGATGCTCCATCCCTGGTGGTGTTCAAGGCCAGGTTGGACAGAGCCTTGGGCAACATGGTTTAGTGTGAGGTGTCCCTGTCCATGGCAGGGGGGTTGGAACTAGATGATCTTAAGGTCCTTTCCAACCCTAACTATTCTATGATTCTATAATCAGTGTTCCACTCTAGAGACAGAGGTATCATATTTTCGGTCCTCAGATGAATGAAATCAGCATCACATTTGGTATTATGCTCCTGTAATATGCTTGTTGTCATTAAAAAGTTCAGTCCTGAATCTAGTCTGAACCTATTGCAGAATTCATTTGATTTCAGTGGAAAAGTTTGGTACCTGGACTGTCAGATGTTATTTTAAGAAACTGTATTTATAGTGTTGTTTGGCTTAATATAATTTTCCTGTAAAAAACATGCTTTGAAAGCCTTAATTTTCCCACTTCTATGGGTACTTTTTTGGATTGATGCTTTTCTCATATGGGAGGAGAAAAAACTACCCTTATTATTATGTATCTGTGTACTTACAATGGTTCTAATTGAGCCTGGGTATATGAGTTAAGGTTTTAATTTTTTTGTGAATCTATTTATATACTACAAGGCTGATTAAGGATCACTGGAGAAACCTCTATAAAATTACAATATTTATTTTCTTTATTTTACAAAATCAGGAGTTTCTTAGATGTGCATATGATTTAGTAAGCTCTATAACTCTCCCTTACCATTCAGGTACACACAGTATATTATATTCTGTATGATTATAGAAATATCTCAGCAGAAATAAAAAAGCAAAGACAAGGCATAAGCAATATGAGTTTAAAATATACACAAAACTAAAGTTAAGATATATCTTATTGGTCTAATTCTAGAAGAGAGATTTTTAGCTGAAGGAAGATCACTTATTCCACTAAGCCTTGTAGATACAGCTTTTGGTTTTCTGTAGTGCCAGACCAAATATACTGTGCCATTTACCAGCTGTAACAGTCACACTGTGTGGCACTAGGGGTAGTCATACTCCCCCTACTCATGGTTGAAGCTTCATCAGGAACCATACTCAATAGTTGAAACATTACTGAAGCTTTAAAAACAGTATTTCTCATTCCTTATCAAGTAATCATGGGATCTATTCTTTTCAATATTAGTTAAATCCAGGAGTTTCATTTATAGAGAAACAGAGAAATCTTATTGCAGAAAGGTTGTAAAGAATTTTTTATGAACTCATTTAATGAAGCTGTTGTGGAAATGAGGATGTTGGAGCATAAGAGAACAGGTTTTTGCAAGGCAGAGTCTTCTGTTGTTAGTATTAATGGATCAGTAAAAACTGAAAACTGACAGTGAGAATGCCTCTCTGTATCAAAAGTTGAACAATTCTGTAGATCCTTGTCTTGGAAATGCTGTCAGTCTGGAATTGGAAGTCTCTCACCACCTCCTCGCTACTGAACATTGAGCAAAAAGACTTCCAAAAGGAGCATAATGTTCATTGTTTAACTTTAACAGACAAGGATAAGATACATCCAATGAGTTAATTTCTGGAGTTGAAGGTGAATCCTTACTGAACTATAATTAGGCTGCTAAATTTAGTAAGTGAGCGCTAATAACATTTAGTAGGGATTAGGGTCTTGTGCTGGGTTTGCACAAATTTAGGATCATCAGTGCAAGGAGCTAACAATCCTGACTGATAAGACAAAAGGAGGAGGGTAATGTGTAGCTCCTGTAATGATCTGAAAATAGCATGCTTTCAACTATAGAAGACTGAAAGACATTTTTTCTTCTGCTTTTAAGGGGAGAGACATGGAAGAAGGGTGAAACACCACTGGGGGAAAAAAGACAAGTGGAGACAGGAAATCGGTGCAATGTGACTGGTGAGGAAGGTAAGAGATTTTGAGGAAAATATTTATTAGTTGTGTTCCTGTTTGGAACTGAATTGTGCAGAGCTGGTATGGCCTACATGCTCTTTGAAACAAAAGCCCTGCATAATGTCTAATTTGTTCTAGCATCATCACTCAAACTCTGACAAAACCATGTTTTGTTTTAATAATAATTACATTATTAATATTCTTGTTTTGGTCATTAACTAATCACAAAAACATGCTGAAGTGGTGTATTTTATTTGTTACAGGGATTTGTGCCTTTTCCTGAGACCTTTCTCTGAGGTCACTGTTAAAAACAGGAGATTGGGGCTTCTGTATTCAGGCCACTATCAGTTGTATCTTAGGCTGTGTAGTTTTGAACAAATCACCTTTTGGCTCAGTATGATATTTTTGCAAAGCAGGCCTTTCTCCTTGATTAACTTAAAACTACTTTCATCCTTTTGAAACTTTCTCTAGTTCTTGCTTTTGTCAGAGGATTTAGATGTCGTATACTGTCCCAAAGGTCACTGCATTTTAGCAGATATAAATATTATGTCAACTTGAGTACCAGTAACAAGGTAGGCACATCAGCAAGGAGTTGAATTTTTCCCCATGCTTATTTACATTATAAGGAAGGTAAATGAGTTGTGGCTCCTTCATGTTACTCATACCCAACCAACTTAAATATTTCTGCATTTCATTAAAGTAAGTTCTGGACCTGCACTACAGACCTGTTCTTGCACATAGGTGGTAGAGCAGTTTAGGCTACTAAATCCCAGATGTGTTTGCAATTCTTTGTCCTGGGTTCAGCTGTACCAGTCATTTTTCTCCTTCTTAGTAGCTGGTGCAGTGCTCTGTTTTCAACTTTAGTCTGAAAACAACACTGATGACACTCCAATGTTTTGAGTTGTTGCTAAGTATTGCTTACTCTGATCAAGGACTTTTCAGTCTCATGCTCTGCCAGGGAGGAGGGGTGCAAGAAGCTGGGAGGAAGCAGAGACAGGATGCCTGACCCAAAGTAGCCAAAGGGGTATTCCATAGCACAGCACTTCATGCCCAGTATATAAAATGGGGGGAGTTAACCGGAAAGCCCAGATCACTGCTCGGGTCAGGGTGGATATCAGATGGTGGGTAGTGAGCAATTGTGCTCTCCCCTTGTTATTTCCCTTATCATTATTATTATTGGTGGTAGCGGTATTAGTTTTGTATTATACCTTAGTTACTGGACTGTTCTTATCTCAACCCGTGGGATTTACATTACATTATTTCATTTCCCCTCCCCATCCCTCTGGTAGCAGGGAGAGGAAGAAGGTGGGGAGTGAGCAAGCGGCTGTGTGGTTCTGAGTTACTGGCTGGGCTTAAACCATGACATTCCTTTTTGGCACCCCATGTGGGGCACAAAGGGTTGAGATAACGACAGATATGACCAGAGTATGTCTAATAGTAATTTACTTGCAGCCAGCATTTGCTGTTTTAGTGTTTATCAGCTGGGGGGTCTGAGCTAAGGTTCTTGTTTCGCTGTACTTCATGGTAATGAAGGGGAAATCCTGCCTGACCAATTTGGTGGCCTTCTATAATGGAGCCACGGAACTGATGGACGGGGCAGAGCAGTTGACGTCATCTACCTGGACTTGTGCAAAGAGTTCGACACTGTCACGCACGACATCCTTGTCTCTAAATTGGAGAGACATCAATTTGATAGATGGACCACTCGGTGGATAAAGAATTGGCTCGATGGCCGCACACAAAGAGTTGTAAATGGCTCGATGTCCAGTCGGAAACCTGTAACGAGTGGTGTCCCTCAGGGATCGATGTTGGGACCGGTCCTGTTCAACATCTTTGTCGGCAACATGGACAGTGGGATTGAGTGCACCCTCAGCAAGTTTGCCGACGACACCAAGCTCTGTGGTTTGGTTGATACGCTGGAGGGAAGGGATGCCATCCAGGGGGACCTTGACATGCTTGTGAGGTGGGCTGATGCCACCCTTATGAAGTTTAACCAAGCCAAGTGTAAGGTCCTACACCTGGGTGGGGGCAATCCCAGGCACTGCTACAGGTTGGGCAGAGAAGAGATTCAGAGCAGCCCTGCAGAGAAGGACTTGGGGGTGTTGGTTGATGAGAAGCTTAACGTGAGCCGGCAGTGTGCGCTTGCAGCCCAGAAAGCCAACCGTATCCTGGGCTGCATCAAAAGAAGCATGACCAGCAGGTCAAAGGAGGTGATCCTGCCCCTCTGCTCTGCTCTCGTGAGACCTCACTTGGAGTACTGCATACATTTCTGGTGTCCTCAACATTAAAAGGACCTGGAACTGTTGGAGCGAGTCCAGATGAGGGCCACGAGGATGATAAGAAGGCTGGAGCACCTCCCATATGAAGACAGGCTGAGAGAGTTGGGGCTGTTCAGCCTGGAGAAGAGAAGGCTGCGTGGAGACCTCATAGCAGCCTTCCAATATCTGAAGGGGGTCTATAAGGATGCTGGGGAGGGACTCTTCCTTAGGGACTGTAGTGGTAGGACAAGGGGTAATGGGTTCAAACTTAAACAGGGGAAGTTTAGATTAGATATAAGGAAGAAGTTCTTTACAGTGAGGGTGGTGAAGCACTGGAATGGGTTGCCCAGGGAGGTTGTGGATGCTCCATCCCTGGTGGTGTTCAAGGCCAGGTTGGACAGAGCCTTGGACCACGTGGTTTAGTGCAAGGTGTCCCTGCCCATGGCAGGGGGGTTGGAACTAGATGATCTTAAGGTCCTTTCCAACCCTAACTATTCTATGATTCTATGATTCTATAATGACTTGTAATACAATAGAATCATTGATCATGAAACTGGTCTGGCATGAGTTCTCAGCATGGTCATCACCTCTATACTTTGGGAAGCATATAATGGAAATTTTTAGCAATTACACATCTTTTTTCATTACCCCCTCGGGGGGTCAACTTATGAAGGAGACATTCCCTCACACCCTCCACTCCCCCACCAGGCTATTTACAGCAGCATTTGAGAATTCTAAAGATTTTAGATGGTCTTTGAATACCCTTGGAATCCGCTTGCTGCTTTTGCTGGGGATCAGCATGTTGCCACACATAAAGCTTGTGTTTTACCCACAGCCATATGACCTTGAGAATGCCCTACTTTGTCTGATCTTGAAAATTAAGCAGGGTCAGGCTCGGGTCTTGTCTAAGGTTAAACAACAATGTAGGAAGACCACTAAGAGATTTTCCTCAAGGCTGGACAGTCATGAGTGCAGGGTGTGTGGGATAGTATGGGCAAGTATATAGGCCAGTGGGCCCCTCCAGTGCTTTGAAACTTCACCAATGAACAAGTACAAAATCCAGAAAAATTACCAAAACAGTTAGACGAAGTGTGCTGTCATCCTGGCAATACCACAGAGGGACAACTTGCTGGAACGTGCAGGGGCTTGGCCTACGCCTACAGAGCGTCTCTGGAAAAAGATGTCTCTGGATCTGATGGAAAAGCACCAGACAGCACAGCTACTCAACCCCCAAGCACAGCAGCTACACCAACCCCGGCAACAGACACTGCAGCCACTCCAACCACAGTGATTGATAGGCACTGCAGATAAACCAAAGGACCAATCCATGCCAATATCGGTTGCCCCTATAAGCAAGGGGAAAAGCAAATGAGAGCCACAAAGAGCAACTCAGTGAAAAAAGATGAAGTCCCAATGCGATTACTACAGGGAACCGCATCTGAATAAGAGTTATTAATACAGGAATAAGAGGAAGAGAAAGAGTTAACTACTTGATCCCAGACCTTGACAGAGCTGCAGAATATTGAAAAATATTTCAGCCATCTTCCAGGGGAGCACATCGTCAGCTGCTTGGTCCGATGCTGGGACAATGGGGCCGAAGGTCATGAACTAGAAGGTAGGGAAGCCAAGCAGCTGGGATCACTTGCTAGGGAAGGAAGAATTGACAAAGTGATTGCAAAAGACAAGCGAGCCCTCAGCCTTTGGGGGCAGCCTTTGGCAGCTGTGAAGGAAAGGTATCCCTACAAGGATGATGTTATATGTCACTCAGGCAAGTGGACCACGACAGAGAGAGGCATCCAGTCCCTGAGGGAATCAGCCATTCTAGAGATGATCTATCATAGGCCGGATGCCAGGAACGCACCCATAGATCCGTATGAAGTTGAATGTACTTGACCCATGAGGCAGAAACTTACACAGAGTGCACCATCATCATATGCCCACTCATTGGCATCAATGACCTGGAGTGAGGCAGCACCACCAGCAGTGGATGAAGTGACTCATCAACTACGAGAGTTCGAACACAATCTCACCTCTTCCATTGTTTCAGCTGTGGAAAAACTCCTAACCCAGAAGTTCAAACAATTGAGAGATGATCAATGCAGCTCCCCACATAGACCAACCCGTGTCCCAGCTATTAAGAGAAGACGCCCTATTGCCTGAGAGAGAAGATATAGGAGATACACACCACGGGCCACCCTATGGTTTGATCTGCATGATCACGGAGAAGGCATGAGAAAGTGGGACGGAAAACCTACCTCAATTCTGGAAGAATGGGTGTGTGAATTGAAGAGGAAAACAAAGGTCAAGGTTGAACCTCCCAAGGAAGTGGCTGCTCCAGTCTTTGGTGGGAAGCTTCCTAGATGGAGTAGAAGAGATGATTTTACTGCAACTACTTTGATAAGGAATTCTAATCCCTTTCTACAAGACATAAGTGGAGAATCTTATGACCAATACTAGAGGGGCCCTGCCTCCAGCCAGGTGGAGGAGAGGGACAATCGGGTTTACTGGACTCTGTGGATCAGATTGCCTGGCACATCAGCCCCACAGAAGTATAAGGCTCCAGTAGATACCGGTGCATAGTTGTCATGGTTTAAGCCCAGCCAGTAACTCGGAACCACGCAGCCACTTGCTCACTCCCCCGCTTCTTCCTCCCTCCACTCCCGGAGGGACGGGGAGGAGAATCAAACGAATGTAACTCCCACGGGTTGAGATAAGAGCAGTCCCGCAACTAAGGTATAATACAAAACCACTACTGCTACCACCAATAACAAGAATGATAAGGGAAATAACAAGGGGAGAGGATACAATTGCTCACCACCCGCCGACCGATACCCAGCCTGACCCGAGCAGCGATCTGGGCCTTCCGGGTAACTCCCTCCAGTTTATATAGTGGGCATGATGTGCTGTTGTATGGAATACCCCTTTGGCCAGTTTGAGTCAGGTGTCCTATTTCTGCTTCCTCCTGACTTCCCCTCCTCTTTGGCAGAGCATGAGACTGAGAAAGTCCTTGGTCGGAGTAAACATTACTTAGAAACAAGTTAAAAGATCAATGTTATCAGCATTGTTCCCAGGCTGAAAGTCAAAAACACAGCACTGCATCAGCTACTAAGGAGAAAAAATGACTGGTATAGCTGAACCCAGGACAGTATCCACCCCTTATTCCATACCATTCACATCATGCTCAGATCCTACATTTTTCAATATACCATTGCTTTTGTCTCATATATATATGCAACCACACCCACACAGAAAGAGAGATCATTCCTTAGTCCTTGGGCCAATCCCTATAAAGTTGCTGAATTCATCCAGTCCATGATGTCAGGCTCCATCTGCTGTAATAGTCTTTCAGGGCAGGAAGGACAGTGTGTAGTGCTGGGTTGTTGCCTGCTGATGATACCGCCAAACTCGTCTGGTCACTGCTGAGCTCGTCTGGTTTCCTCATAATTCATTCTTTGTTGGGGTGATGATCAGAGGGAAGTCAGGGTCAGTTGCTGGCGACCTGAAGATATCTAGCTGGTGTGCTATAAAAGTGTTATAGAGCAGGCAACAGCATACGATTGAGTTCCTTGGCTGTTTTCCCCCAAAATTAAATCCCCTTGCGGTACACATTGGACTTCCCCATCTTCCCGCATTACCCACCAAGTATATCCAGGTCCCTGAGCAAAAGCAACCCCACGAGTGGGTTTGCCTTTACCTGAAGCAGGAATAACCCACACTGTCTTCCCCAACAAATTCTTTATGTGCACCACAGGAACTTTATCCCCCTCTACAGGACGTAAAAGTTCTGATTGGGCTGGGCCAGCCCTGTTGGCAGATCCCCTAGTGTTGACCAACCAGGTG